>NC_084631.1:1346683-1469183 GCF_033978795.1 Nerophis ophidion | reverse complement strand
CGTTTCATATGTTAGAAACATATATATATATATATACAAATATTCAATTGTTATTGGTGTGAATCTTTGGGCGCCTTGCCATTGATTCCGATATTTGGGGTGAGGATTTGATTCATAATTGATACTTGATTCAAGTGTTCCCGATTCAAACTGATTTTTGCAATGTATTATTTAGTATAATAACGCCTTAAAAAAAACAGCAATCAGGTTACAAAATCTCCTTTTGGTTGCTGGCGTATGACACAATCATGCACCAAGTCAGCATACAGATGGCCTGAAAAATGTTTTTTTCTTAATTTATCAAAAAAAATTTATTTTTTTTCAAATGACTAAAAAAAAATTAGATTCGAATGTGATAAAAATAGTTACTAAAAATAATAATAAATATCTGCTTGTCACCTTGACTTACAATTTCAAAGTAAGTTATCCATCAATTTGTATGTACAAAAATCAAATAACCAAATGTAGAGGCAATAATATCAATCAATCAATGTTTATTTGTATACCCCTAAATTACAAGTGTCTCAAAGGGCTGCACAAGCCACAACGACATCCTCTGTTCAGATCCCATATCAGGGAGAAACCTTGGAGAGGACCGCAGATGTGGGTGACCCCTCCCCTCCTCTAGGGGAGACCGGTGCAATGGACGTCAAGTGGGTCTAGCATAATATTGTGAAAGTCCAGTCCATAGTGGATCTAATATAATAGTGAGAGTCCAATCCATAGTGGGGCCGAGAGGAGACAGGTCAGCAGAGATGTCCCCAACCGATGCAAAGGCGAGCGGTCCACCCCGGGTCCCAGTTCTGGACAGCCAGCACTTCATCCATGGACATATCATGAGGCCAATATACTTTTATATTTTTGCATTCACTGTTAGAAGCGACCCTCTGAGGGCAGCCATGACTGCAATGTGGCCCCTCCATGAAAACTTGTTCGACACCCCTGAACTAAGGTATTGAAAAAAGGCACCGTTTGGTTTTACGTGGATCGAACTGAAGTAGTACCAATGGAATTTGGTGGGTGCCTATTTTGTACTCATCCTCACACAATTGCGTGATTGTCATGAAAGATGGATTCTTATGTGCTTTCTCATATTGCCTCCAGAAAACAATAAGCCACCAAAAGCAGACGCGGGGCCCGAAAAGGAACTGACGCTGCCAGTTGATCGAACTACGCTTGATGGCAGTAAGAGCAGGGATGACCAGAAGATCGTCACCTTCCACTGGAAACAGAGCAGGTCAGTGATTGACTGAAGCATACATCCATGCATCATCTCGTGATACCGTCCAGCAAAAGTCCCAGCCCACCGTCATCTTACTAAAATGTGCCCGGTTAAGTTGATGTCGACATACATGGTCAATGGCTGTTGTCATTGGAACATTTGACAACAAAAGAGGTCATTTCAATGAAAAAGCAGTGCCCTTATGTCGACTTCTGTTGTAGTATTGTCAACATAAGCAGCATTAAAACACAACATTGCCATTTTCTTGTTCAGTGGTCCCCAAGCTACGGCCTGCGGGCCGGATACAGACCAGCGAGTAAAAAAAAAAAAAAAAAAACTTTAAAGAAAAAAAAAAAATATATATATATATATATGTATATATATATTTATATATATATATACAGTGAAGAAAATAAGTATTTGAACACCCTGCTATTTTGCAAGTTCTCCCACTTAGAAATCATGAAGGGATCTGAAATGTTGACAGTAGGTGCATGTCCACTGTATGAGAGATAATCTAAAAAGAAAAATCCAGAAATCACAATTTATGATTTTTTTAACAATTTATTCGTGTGATACAGCTGAAAATAAGTATTTGAACACCTGTCTAGCAGCTAGAATTCTGACCCTCAAAGACCTGTTAGTCCACCTTTAAAAGTCCTCCTCCTCCACTGTATCATCCTGAATCAGATGCACCTGTGTGAGGTGGTTAGCTGCATAAAGACACCTGTCCACCCCATACAATCAGTAAGACCCAAACATTCAGCATGGCTAAGAGCAAAGAGCTGTCCAAAGACACCAGACACAAAATTGTACAACTCCACAAGGATGGTAAGGGCTCTGGAGAAATTGCCAAGCAGCTTGGTGAAAAAAGGTCCACTGTTGGAGCAATCATTAGAAAATGGAAGAAGCTAAACATGACGCTCAATCTCAATGGGAGTGGAGCCCCATTCAAGATATCACCCGGTGGGGTCTCAATGATGCCAAGAAAGGTGAGGAATCAGCCCAGGACTACACGGCAGGACTTGGTCAATGACCTGAAAAGAGCTGGGACCACTGTTTCCATGGTGACTGTTGGTAATACACTAAGACATCATGGTTTGAAATCATGCATGGCAAGGAAGGTTCCCCTGCTTAAACCAGAACATGTTAAGGCCCGTCTTAAGTCTCTCAATGACAATTTGGATGATCCAGAAGAGTCATGGGAGAAAGTTTTGTGGACAAATGAGACCAAAATTTACCATTTTGGTCATAATTCCACTATGCGTGTTTGGAGGAAGAAGAATGATGCGTACCATCCCAAGAACACCATCCCTGCTCTGAAGTATGGGGGTGGTAGCATCATGATTTGGGGGTGTTTTTCTGCTCATGGGACAGGACGACTGTACTGTATTAAGGAGAGGATGACTGCAGCCATGCATTGTGAGATTTCGGCCAAAAACCTCCTTTCCTCAGTCAGATCATTGAAGATGAGTCGTGGCTGGATCTTCCAACATGACAATTACTCAAAGCACACAGCCAGGAAAACCAAGAAGGGGCTTCATAAGAACCATATCAAGGTGCCGGAGTGGCCTAGCCAGACTGCAGAACTAAATCCAATTGAACATATTTGGAGGGAGCTGAAAGTCTGTGTTACTCAGCGACAGCCCAGAAGCCTGACTGATCCAGAGAAGATCTGTGTGGAGGAGTGGGACAAAGTCCCTCCTGCAGTCTGTGCAAACCTGCTGAAGAACTACAGGAAACATTTGACCTCTGTAATTGCAAACAATGGCTACTCTACCAAATATTAATGTTGGTGTTCAAATACTTATTTTCAGCTGTATCACACAAATAAATTGTTAAAAAATCATAGATTGTGATTTCTGAATTTTTCTTTTTAGGTTATCTGTCATACAGTGGACATGCACCTACTGTCAACATTTCAGACCCCTCCATGATTTCTAAGTGGGAGAACTTGCAAAATAGGGTGTTCAAATACTTATTTTCCTTAAAATAGACTCCAGAGTGCAGAGTTTTTAAACAAATCAGTGGACATGACTTTTTTTTGTTCAGTGTAAGGAAAAGGCAATTCGTCTAATCTGCAGTGAAACCGATTATTTATATATATATATATATATATATATATATATATATATATATATATTTTTTTTTTTTGTGTGTGTGTTTATACACACACATGTATGTATGTGTGTGTATATATATATATATATATATATATATATATATATATATATATATATATATATATATATATATATATATATATATATATACCGGTATATAATATAGATTTGGCCAGGCTATATGGATAAATCAATTGATCTGGGCCCCTGGTCAAATTTTTTTTTTTAATCCAATATGGCCCCCGGGTCAAAAAGTTCACGGAGCCTTGGTCTAATTACACCGCATTCAAATATGCACTCAGTAACGTCCTGTTTAGTGCAAAACAGCTTAGAAATGCAAGCCATGCCAGCCCTGGCTTATTTGGGACACAAAAGGCCGTCACTTAAATTTTATTTATTTATTTATTTTTAAATGCTTTTGAAATCAAATTTAAATTGATGCATGTTTTGTACTAGAACAAGTTCATAAGAAATAATTTGCTCAATAATAAATAATGAAAAACAACAAATTTGACATAGTTGGGAAAAAGTTGCTTACGTTCCTGGGACATTCCCACTGTGCACCTCCGGGCATGATGAGGATGTACCTGGGGGAATTGGCCATCCTATTCTCATCAACAACGGAGCAGGAAGGGGCTCGGAATATGTTGGCGGTAAAATGTCATGCATTAATTGACATTTTACATGCGCTTATTCATGCAAAAAGGGGCCCTGCACACAGTGCGTGATCTGCATATGGGAAGGCATGACAGTATAACCTGGATTCTGAATGCACACATTCATTTTTTCTGTTAACCACCGGGAAAAACATCGGTTTCACTTTGGTTGTGGTTTTATGTGGTTCCCCGCCCCCCCCTGATTTTGGTCATGTCCACAGCCGCTGATGTTGGCGTCAGCATGTGTGCCGAGGACATGACCGTATATGTCAAACATGTATGAGAAGAAGATTATGTTTGCTTAATTCTTCCTTCCTGCAGTGATTTCTCTCCGTCACAGTTTCTCTGTCTTCCTCTGCCAGTGGCCCAGAGGGTGTGAAGATTGACAACGCCGACAGTGTTGTTGCCACGGTGACCGGTCTGGAGGTTGGGACCTACGAATTCACCCTGACTGTGACGGATGAGAGGAAGCTGCAGAGTAGCGACACGGTCACGGTCATCGTCAGAGAAGGTATGGGGGCGTCATTTATTTGCAATTGCAAATAACTAACACAAGTTTATGATGATTTTAATTAACATATAAAACACTTTCTTGTGGTTTAGATCAGGGGTCTTCACCCTTTTACAGGCCTAAGACCCCTAAACTGATATAGAGATGGAGCAGGGACCCCCCTACTAAAACAGTGTTTTCAAAGAAATACGGTATTTAAAAAATAGTATTACAGCGCTGCTAATAGCTAGCTGGTAACTACTGCGCTAATTGCTAGCTAATCGCTTGCTGACAACTGATGCGCTAATTGCTGGCCGACAACTAATGTGCTAATAATCATCAGCTTGCGCCATTAATTTCTAACTGACAACTGGCGCGCTAATTGCTAGCTGAAAACTAAGGAAGAAAATAGCTAGCTGGTGGCTATAATTTCAGAATCATTATTTTTGTGAAGTACATTTACACGTTACAAGAAATGTGTCTCGGTGTAAAAACAGCTGTCATAAGAAATAAGGCCAAAATAACGAGAACGTAAGTAAAATAAAATCTAAGAAGCAATTGACAATCTTTAGAATATCATTTAAAAGTTGTCATACAAGCATAATTACAAAAAGAATAATTACAGAAAGAACAAATTAAAAAAGCACACAAAATGTAAAAAAGATTCAATGAAGCAATTTGTAGTTAAATGTATTTTATATTACAGTGGAACTTGTTTAAGCCGATGCCTCTTGGACAGACCTACTCATGTCGACATAAGCTATGATTAGAGATGTCCGATAATATCAGACTGCCAACATTATTGGCCGATAAATGCTTTAAAATGTAATATCGGAAATTATCGGTTTCAAAAAGAAAAATGTATGACTTTTTATAACGCCGCTGTAAGGAGTGGTACACGGACGTAGGGAAAAGTACAGAGCAGTTGCGTCTCCCAGTCATACTTGCCAACCCTCCCAATTTTCCCGGGAGACTCCAGAATTTCAGTGCCTCTCCCGAAAATCTCCCGGCGGGCAACCATTCTCCTGAATTTCTCCCTGACATCAATATTGGAGGCGTGCATTAAAGGCATTGCCTTTGCATGCCGGCCCAATCACATAATATCTACAGCTTTTCACACTCACAAGTGAATGCAAGGCATACTTGGTCAACAGCCATATAGGTCACACAAAGGGTGGCCGTATAAACAACTTTAACAGTTACAAGTATGCGCCACGCTGTGAACCAAACAAGAATGACAAACACATTTCGGGAGAACATCCGCACCGTAACACAACATAAAGCACAACAGAGCAAATACCCAGAACCCCTTGCAGCACTAACTCTTCTGGGATGCTACAATATATACTCCCCAACTCAACCCAACCCGCCCACCTCAACCTTGGTTACTCATTTTGTCCACCTGTCCCTGGTGGACAAAATGTCTGCTCACCTGCTTCCCGAGCACTAACCAGAGGCAGTATTTAAGCTCGTCTTTGCCAGTCAGTCGCACTGTGCTGACTTGTTTCATGCCTTGCCATAGTTTCGTGCTTCATGCCATGCCAAGTAAGTTTTGTTTGATTTATGTTCTTGGTCTGTTTATGCATTAGCTTTGTTCTTTAGCCCAAGTTGTGCCTCCACTGTGAGGGATTTTTTTTTGTATATTTTTTTAGTTAAAATTAAATCATGTTTATACCTAAATGCCATGTCCTGTGTAGTCCGTCTGCCTTCCTGGGAGAACGACCCCGCAGCAAGCTGCAACCCCCCCATCGTGACATAAAATATTTCTTACCATGAATGCGACTTCTTGAACAGGTGCGGTAGAAAACGGATGGATGGATATAAATGCATGACAATGTTTTATATTGTGCTCGTTATTTTTAGCACTGTGATTACCAGTGAAATTATTCATAATTATCGTGTTAAGCAATGTCAGCTCAGATTTATCTGAGAGCCAGATGCAGTCATCAAAAGAGCCACATCTGGCTCTAGAGCCATAGGTTCCCTACCCCTGCTCTAACCACTAGGCCACTGAGTTGGTTATTAGTTGTTTGTTAGTAGTACACGCATGCTTTTATTTTGAAGCTATTTCTGTACTGACCTAACCGTGTCGCACTGTTTTCTCATTATATCAGGCTGTAATTCAGCAAAGCAGAATAATGTAGACCTAAGATACTTCTTTATTGATCATACAGCATAAAATAATACTTTTAGAATATTTATCTATTAAAACTTCTGAAACAGGATATTTACTTTTTTTTTTTTTAGAGGTGATAACCCGATTTTAGAAACCACCAGTGACAGCCTTTAGAACAGTGGTTCTCAAATGGGGGTACGCGTACCACTGGGGGTACTTGAAGGTATGCCAAGGGGTACGTGAGATTTTTTAAAAATATTCTAAAAATAGCAACAATTCAAAAATCCTTTATTAATGCATTTATTGAAAAAAAGCAACAATTCAAAAATCCTTTATAAATATATTTATTGAATAATACTTCAACAAAATATGAATTTAACTTCATAAATTGTGAAAATAAATACAACAATGCAATATTCAGTGTTGACAGCTAGATTGTTTGTGGACATGTTCCATAAATATTGATGTTAAAGATTTCTTTTTTGGTGAAGAAATGTTTAGAAGTAAGTTGATGAATCCAGATGGATCTCTATTACAATCCCCAAAGAGGACACTTTAAGTTGATGATTACTTCTATGTGGAGAAATCTGCATTTAGAATTGAATCACTTGTTTATTTTTCAAATTAGTATATATTTATTTTTATAATTTTTTTTACAAATAGTTCAAGAAAGACCACTACAAATGAGCAATATTTCACACTGTTATACAATTTAATAAATCAGAAACTGATGACATAGTGCTGTATTTTACTACTTTATCTCTTTTTTTCAACCAAAAATGCTTTGCTGTGATTAGGGGGTACTTGAATTAAAAACATGTTCCCAGGGGGTACATCGCTGAAAAAAGGTTGAGAACCAGTGCTTTAGAACACTGGAATCCACAAAATAATCGTACCCAATTGTTCACGTTCCATAGAAGTGGACCAGCCTCCCGTGGCGCACGTGGTTTCCAGTCCTTCCGTCACTCTGCCCGTGCGAACAGCCACCCTAGATGGATCTCACTCTACCGACGACAAAGGTGGTGTCAGCTACCTGTGGACCAGAGACGACAGCAGCCCCGCGGCCGGGGTAAGTCAACACATCATTACTTTGTTGATAGTTTTCATGACCACTTTTATAAAACGGACGACTTAGAATCGAATAATTTCATAACAGCGCCAACTTTGGAGAACTGGTGTTGAATGTGCAATCATGACGACGGCTTTTTCCACAGGATGTGCTGAAAAACTCCGATCACCAAGCAGTCTTGTTTTTGGGAAACCTGGTGGAGGGCAGGTACAAATTTACCCTGACCGTAACGGACAGTAAAGGTCAAAGCAGCACTGACCACGGCACGGTGGAAGTTAAAGCAGGTACACACAAACGCACAGACACATCATCACAGAAAACATTGTGTCATAGGTTACTGTATTTCCTTCAATTGCCGCCGAGGCGCTAATTAATTGAAAACCTCTTCTCACTCCTGCGTTTACCAAAGGCATGCGGTAAATGCAAGCATCCGCTAATTATTTTAAAATCTCTTCTCACTCAGGCGCTTACCAAAGGCATGCGGTAAATCTAGGCCTGCGCTTATAAATGTGAGTGTGATGTAAGGATACCATCACCAAAAGCACATTTAATAAAAAAAAAAAAACGTTATGGACTTACCTTTACTTATAAATGACGTCCATGCGCAGCTCCTTCTGATCAAAAGCATCGATAACTTCTTTATTAGGGGTGTAACCAAGGGCGTAGGATTGGGTAGGGATGCTAGGGACACGTGACCTACCAATACTGTGTAGTCACTACCAATACTGTGTAGTCACTATCAATACAAGCGCTGCCCGTAATATTTAGTCAATGATTATGGCACAGACAGGGTTAAATGTCGGTCTCTGCTAGAAGTCCCGCCTCTAACCTAAATATCGCTCCCTGATTGGTTGCCGCTTTCATGCTAACTTACGTGTGATTGGCTGTCCCCGCTGTCACTCCTCACTGTGGAAAAAATAGTCCCACCTATCCAGACATTAGCTCCAAATTAGCACTGCATCTCGTCTTTTCCTCCGCTTTTTTTCCAGGTGAAAGTCAATGCTCAGTCCCCTCTACCATTGTTAACCCTGAAAGTTAACCTTAAACATGTAAATTCAACTACTTTAGTCCGTTTTTTAACATTGTAAAAACATCAGCTGTCTTTTTCTACGGACTGCAACAGTCCGTTGTCATGGATACATGACAACAACTTCCATTCATAGCAGTCATACGTGCCTGAGGCGCTGTGATCAGGCTTTAGAATAGTAGCCGTGCTCAATATTTAAACCACGGTTAACAGCCAATCAGATCGCCGGATTTCACCTTTCCGTTTTATTTTTTGAATTTTTTTAGTTTCACGTAACATATTTACAGTACAAAAGCAGCAATAGAAAGAAGTAGATGAAGGGAAAAATTGTGAGTGATTTAAACACAAGTTGGGGAAAAGATTATTATAGTTCATTTATGTTTATTTCCAATGTTGTATTGCATGAATGTATTTCTGATGTTGTTGATGGACAGTAGGCTATGTTGATTGACAGTATGATGCACACTTGTTGATGGACAGTAGGCTATGTTGATTGACAGTATGATGGACAGTTGTTGATGGACAGTGGACTATGTTGATTGACAGTATGATGCACACTTGCACTAAAGAGTAAAGATGAGAACTCTTCCAAGTTGTCTCCTTTGCTTTCATTTTAGTTACTTTACACTATAACATCTGCATGACCTGAAATTATGATTGCTAATGTAAAAAAAAAAAAAAAAGTAAACTTTCAGAGTGCTGCCTTGGAGCACTTTTGTGTCCCCACCAATCTCAAAATCAAACCTACTCCCTTGGGTGTAACAGTACGTGTATTTGTATTCAGGCGTACCGAACGAGTTTGAAAGTCTTCACAAGCTGCTCTGCTTTCTGCCTCTGTCTGAGCAGTGAGCACCCAGCATTGTCCCGCCCACACAACCATTTGATTGGTTACATACAAAGCCAATCAGCAGTGCGTATTCAGAGCGATGTAACACCCAATCAGCAGGGTGTATTCAGAGCCATGTAACAGCCAATCAGCAGTGCGTATTCAGAGCGATGTAACACCCAATCAGCAGGGTGTATTCAGAGCGATGTAACAGCCAATCAGCAGTGCGTATTCAGAGCGATGTAACAGCCAATAGCAGTGCGTATTCAGAACGCATGTAGTCACTGCTTCAGTCGAGCGGATATGAGTTTAGCAGGGGAGCAGCGGACATCGTACACTCCCCAAATTATAAAAAACACTTCCAAGTCAACTACTTTCCAAACATCACTATGAGCCCGTTGACTTTCTAGAAACTTAAACTGCAGCTCAGCTCACTCGCAGTTCTGGCTTGTGGTGAAGGCTAGTTAGCTTTTATTGTAACATTAGCTAATTTTGCTTTGTGTGTGTGTGTGCGTGCGTGCGTGCGTGCGTGCGTGCGTGCGTGCGTGCGTGCGTGCGTGCGTGCGTGCGTGCGTGCGTGCGTGCGTGCGTGCGTGCGTGCGTGCGTGCGTGCGTGCGTGCGTGCGTGCGTGCGTGCGTGCGTGCGTGCGTGCGTGCGTGCGTGCGTGCGTGCGTGCGTGCGTGCGTGCGTGCGTGCGTGCGTGCGTGCGTGCGTGCGTGCGTGCGTGCGTGCGTGCGTGCGTGCGTGCGTGTGTGTTAGGGGCAACAAAGCCCTGTCTGTCTGTTATTTCATTGAACTCCATGGTCTTCAGGGATGAATAGTCTCTCCTGTTGCTTTTGTACTATTTTTTCAGCTATAGTTCTATTAATCATTAGTAATGTAGCAGTCTAGTTTTGAATGGCAGGGTCCCTGCTATCACATGTTGATACAAATATGACATTTACATAATAAAAATCAACTACAGGCTTCCCAAATGCTGTAATAAATTAAGCCTGATGAGTTAACTTGAAACTGTTTAATGTTGCACTTTTGATATGTAGAAGAAAGGTTTTGTCATTTTATTTAATCTGAGCAACAACTTGAGGCAGTTTAATGTGGATTAACGTGGGCAGAATTATTATAGTGTACCCAATGTTAAAAGGATAAAGCCATTATTTACAAATTTGGTAAATAAAAAAACACATTTATATATATATATTCTATTTTTACTGTACCAAAAATGAACCGAACCGTGACCTCTAAACCGAAATTTTTGTGTACCTTTACACCCCTATTGTTTATAGAAGTCTTTTTTATATTTCTTCAGTTTTAAAAGTCTCTCTGTCTCGATGGAGATCTTCCTTTATTGCCTCCTGCTTCGTTTTATTTTAGATATGTAATCCTCCATGTTAAAAGTGCAAGCGAGAGGAAAAAATAAAGGATCGCTGCTCAAACCTGCTGCTTGTTGTCACTTCTTCTGCAGCCGAGTAGTCGCAAGAAGGATCACTAGCGCCCTCTACCACCAGGTGGCCTGAGTCATATAATGACTCATATTTGACACACGCAGCTACGGTATATTAATAAAACATAGCTTCTTACTGTTCTTTTTAGCACATTCAATAGCTTGGACCTTAAATCCTACTGAATAGCTCTTAATCTTCTTCCCTTTATGCGATTTCAAATGATTGAAATCAGCCTCCTCCATTTTGAAAATGATGACAGGTGAAGTGTCACTCGTGACGTGACGAGTTTGACCCGGTGGAAATTCTAGACATGCACTAATAAAAATAATATTTTGCGAAACGAGTTTGACCCGGCGTTAATCCTGAGCCGGCGGTAATGCTAAACATGCGCAAATTATTTTGCGAAACAAGTTTGACCCGGCAGTAATTCTAGGCAGGCGCATACTAAATCAAGGGAGTAGGTTTGATTTTGAGATTGGTGGGGACACAAAAGTGCTCCAAGGCTGCACTCTGAAAGTTTACTTTTTTTTTTTTACATTAGCAATCATAATTTCACGTCTTGCAGATGTTGTAGGGCAAATCAACTAAAATGAAAGCAAAGGAGACAACTTGGAAGAGTTCTCATCTTTACTCTTTAGTGCAAGTGTGCATCATACTGTCAATCAACATAGTCTACTGTCCATCAACAACTGTGCATCATACTGTCAATCAACATAGCCTACTGTCCATCAACAACTGTGTATCATACTGTCAATCAACATAGTCTACTGTCCATCAACAACTGTGCATCATACTGTCAATCAACATAGCCTACTGTCCATCAACAACTGTGTATCATACTGTCAATCAACATAGTCTACTGTCCATCAACAACTGTGCATCATACTGTCAATCAACATAGCCTACTGTCCATCAACAACTGTCCATCATACTGTCAATCAACATAGCCTACTGTCCATCAACAACTGTGTATCATACTGTCAATCAACATAGTCTACTGTCCATCAACAACTGTGCATCATACTGTCAATCAACATAGCCTACTGTCCATCAACAACTGTGCATCATACTGTCAATCAACATAGCCTACTGTCCATCAACAACTGTGCATCATACTGTCAATCAACATAGTCTACTGTCCATCAACAACTGTGCATCATACTGTCAATCAACATAGCCTACTGTCCATCAACAAGTGTGCATCATACTGTCAATCAACATAGCCTACTGTCCATCAACAAGTGTGCATCATACTGTCAATCAACATAGCCTACTGTCCATCAACAACATCAGAAATACATTCATGCAATACAACATTGTAAATAAACATAAATGAACTGAGATAGGCGCCAGCGCCCCCCGTGACCTCGAAAGGGAATAAGCGGTAGAAAATGGATGGATGGATGGAACTGTAATAATCTCCAGCCTCTCCTTCTCTACTTCCTCCTGCCTCTCTTCCTCTAACTTCTCTGGCCTCTCCTCCTCCATCTCCTCCAGCCTCTCTGCTGTCTGTCACCTTACAAAAAAATATGTTGATGCATGACAGATACATTAAGGACAATGACCATAGAGCTTGATGGTACAGTTACTGCCTGAGCAAAAAGGCTTTTACTAAATATGAATATTACTTAAGATTAATAATTGTATTTTATAATTGTAAAATCACATGATCATCTAGTGAAGATTTATTGTATTTCCACCACAAAGTTTTGTTCATTGGTATTTTCAAACCGTTGCTCACTTCTACACAAATACATGAAACTAAAAAATAATTTTAAAAATAAAACGGAAAGGTGAAATCCGGCGATCCGATTAGCTGTTAATCGTGTTTTGAATATTGAGCACGGCTACTATTCTAAAGCCTGATCACAGCGCAGGCTATCACAGCGCCTCAGGCACGTATGACTGCTATGAATGGAAGTTGTTGTCATGTATCCATGACAACGGACTGTTGCAGTCCCTAGTAAAAGACAGCTGATGTTTTTACGATGTTAAAAAACGGACTAAAGTAGTTGAATTCACATGTTTAAGGTTAACTTTCACCTCCGGGGAGGGTTAACAATGGTAGAGGGGACTGAGCATTGACTTTCACCTGGAAAAAAAGCGGAGGAAAAGACGAGATGCAGTGCTAATTTGGAGCAAACGTCTGTATAGGTGGGACTGTTTTTTCCACAGTGAGGCTATTTTATTGGATAATATCTATATCTGGTTGAATAAAACTACATAAATTGATTGAGCATTCCTTTTTCATATTGCGTTTATTGGTAACCGTTTTATAAAAGCAATATATCACTCCAGTCCATGGTATATGCTCATTATAGCACTCTAGGGGGCGTGACTGGAGTGATATATTGTTGAATTATTCAATATTGTTGAGCCTCTATACACCCTTGAAGTAACTTACAGTTTGACTCCTAAAGAAGTCTTTTATATCCAGTTTTCTTTTCATTGACATATTTCAAAACCTACAGCACACACGCACGCAAACAGACACAAACACAATGTCAATCACACCACTGATATTAAAATCCATCTAGCTCCCGTCTGCCATGAACAAAAAATGCCGAACATGTTGACAACTTACACTTACTTACAAGTTAGAACTTACAACTTACTCTGACAGTTGCAACATCTCTCGTGCGGTCGCTAGCAACTAGCATGTAGGCTAGCTTTTACAAGCAGAAGGAGTGACATTGGGGACAGCCAATCACACGAAAGTTATCATGAAACCGGCAACCAATCAGGGAGCGATATTTAGGTTAGAGGCGGGACTTCTAGCAGAGACCGACATTTAACCCTGTCTGTGCCATAATCATTGACTAAATATTACGGGCAGCGCTTGTATTGATAGTGACTACACAGTAGCGACTGGATATTGGTGGGGACGTGTCCCTAGCGTCCCTACCCAATTCTACGCCCTTGTACTAAATACCCGGCGACAATTCAAGGAAATACGGTAGTGTTTTTCTTTATTGCCTCTTTAAGGGCATTCTTCCATAGTATACCACATTAATGTTTAACATAGCAAAGTGCGATATAAAATCTAATTCATTATTATTATTATAGTATGTGCATTTGCTTCTTTTTTTCAGTAACACTATTACAAAAAGTCACAATGTCTGAAAGAATTCTAAACAAGTTATGACAGACCACCTCAAAAAAACAGAATGGAATTAAAACATTTTTTACTGAATGGGACACCCAAAATGTATATGAAAATAAAGAAAGTGAAATGTACTATATTAACTATGAACAATAAAACACTGAATATTAACAACGTATGAACATCGCTCCACTTTTACTTCTCAGACCGGCTCCTCGATAGACATACTTCACAATCAAGCAAAAGACAGGAAAAATGTAACAATATATGAATGCAAAGGTGTCAGGTTCAAACACTGAATTATC
The DNA here is from genome assembly GCF_033978795.1 of Nerophis ophidion. Classification (NCBI taxonomy): domain Eukaryota; kingdom Metazoa; phylum Chordata; class Actinopteri; order Syngnathiformes; family Syngnathidae; genus Nerophis; species Nerophis ophidion. Next base: position 1,454,803 of record NC_084631.1, on the reverse strand, counting down.
TATTAAACAAGACAAAATGCAAAATAATTAAACAGAGACAGGATTCAATTTAGCTCAAGAGGAGAAACGTCTGTGCTGCAGACTCAACTACAGCTTCCCACCACGCCCTGAAGGCAGTCCCTTTATTTGGGCAACTTCTGATTACATTACATTACGTAGCTGCTCCTAAGGGGCGGGAGTACATTAACAGATCAAAGAAAAGGTGCCTGGAGCGGTGTCAGGTTTCCCCCCTCTCTGCTTTGTAGACCTCGGGTCATGACAAGGTCTTCCTGTGGCTGTCCAATAGATCAAAGAAACCGACACCTCCACGTCGCATCCCACCGCACACAGTGGAGGTTTACAAGCAGTAGGCCTTTTGCTTGATAAGATCAAAGACAACTTTTGTCTTCTCTCAGGGCAGCCTGAACGCAATCGGTACTGTATCGGTTCAAACAATTTGTGTGATAACTTAAATACAATTATTCTGACAAAAGGGTAATAAACACCTACAATATGATATATTTTCACTTTTATGCAGAAATTTGTTGTAAAAATCTGCTTCTGCATCTGTTCTTCAGGCGGACTGCTCCGAAAACAAGCCCCGCCCACTCTCCTTTGTTTCTGGTCTGAGCTGCTGTGACGTATAACTCGTACAACACTCAAAAGCGCATATTTTAATTATTGAAGTTCTTTCTATAGTTCAAGACTTGCGGTCATTTCAAAACAGCACTGCACATCATAATGGCGGCTACAGTTTTCATGTTAAAGGTCTCAAAAATTACGTAGAACGTCCGGCGGGCCGGATTGAAAATCTAAATGGGCCGTACGTATTTTGCCCAGGTCTGCCCTATAAGTCAATACGCTGGACTGGACTGTTAACACGGACCACTTGTACAGGAAAGGACAGAGCAGGCCGTACTTCCTGAGGAGGCTGCGCTCCTTCAACACCTGTAAAAAAAACTCTTGTGGATGTACATTTTGGATTGAACTTTCACAGTATCATGTTAGACCCGCTCGACATCCATTGCTTTCCTCCTCTCCAAGGTTCTCATAGTCATCATTGTCACCAACGTCCCACTGGGTGTGAGTTTTCCTTGCCCTTATGTGGGCCTACCGAGGATGTCGTAGTGGTTTGTGCAGCCCTTTGAGACACTAGTGATTTAGGGCTATATAAGTAAACATTGATTGATTGATTGATTGATTGATTGATTGATGCTACCAGTCTGTGGTTGCCAGTGTTCTGTTGTACATGGTAGTGTGCTGGGGGGGCAGTACATCTAAGGACAGCTCCAGACTGGAGAAACTGATCAGGCGGGCCCGTTCTACGATCAAAATAAAACTGGACTCACTGGTGACGGTGGCAGAGAAGAGGACTGTAAAAAAACTAGTGAGCATCATGGTTGATGCCAGCCACCCTCTGCATAGCGTTATCAGTAACCAGAGGAGCCTGTTCAGTGCTAGACTGATCAGGTGCAGGACTATTAGACTAAAAAAAACTGCTCTGTCGCACATCCCATTAGACTGTACAACTCTTTGGGGGGAGGGGAGTACTAGGATGACAGGGGTTGCAAAACAATAACTATACTCTGGGCAGGGTTCTTGAGGGTGCATGGGAGTTTGCCCAACCAGTCTACATGTGCTTTGTGGACTTGGAGAAGGCATTGGACCGTGTCCCTCGGGAAGTCCTGTGGGGAGTGCTCAGAGAGTATGGGGTATCGGACTGTCTGATTGTGGCGGTCCGCTCCCTGTATGATCAGTGCCAGAGCTTGGTCCGCATTGCCGGCAGTAAGTCGGACACATTTCCAATGAGGGTTGGACTCCGCCAAGGCTGCCCTTTGTCACCCATTCTGTTCATAACCTTTAGGGACAGAATTTCTAGGCGCAGTCAAGGCGTTGAGGGGTTCTGGTTTGGTGACCGCAGGATTAGGTCTCTGCTTTTTGCAGATGATGTGGTCCTGATGGCTTCATCTGACCGGGATCTTCAGCTCTCACTGGATCGGTTCGCAGCCGAGTGTGAAGCGACCGGAATGAGAATCAGCACCTCCAAGTCCGAGTCCATGGTTCTCGCCCGGAAAAGGGTGGAGTGCCATCTCCGGGTTGGGGAGGAGACCCTGCCCCAAGTGGAGGAGTTCAAGTACCTAGGAGTCTTGTTCACGAGTGAGGGAAGAGTGGATGGTGAGATCGACAGGCGGATCGGTGCGGCGTCTTCAGTAATGCGGACGTTGTACCGATCTGTTGTGGTGAAGAAGGAGCTGAGCCGGAAGGCAAAGCTCTCAATTTACCGGTCGATCTACGTTCCCATCCTCACCTATGGTCATGAGCTTTGGGTCATGACCGAAAGTATAAGATCACGGGTACAAGCGGCCGAAATGAGTTTCCTCCGTCGTGTGGTGGGTCTCTCCCTTAGAGATAGGGTGAGAAGCTCTGCCATCCGGGAGGAACTCAAAGTAAAGCCGCTGCTCCTCCACATGGAGAGGAGCCAGATGAGGTGGTTCGGGCATCTGGTCAGGATGCCACCCGAACGCCTCCCTAGGGAGGTGTTTAGGGCACGTCCAACCGGTAGGAGGCCACGGGGAAGACCCAGGACACGTTGGGAAGACTATGTCTCCCGGCTGGCCTGGGAACGCCTTGGGATCCCCCGGGAAGAGCTAGACGAAGTGGCTGGGGAGAGGGAAGTCTGGGGTTCCCTGCTTAGGCTGTTACCCCCGCGACCGGACCTCGGATAAGCGGAAGAAGATAGATGGATTGGGGTACTAGGATGACAGGAGTTGCAAAACAATAACCGTGCAATACTTTTTCATAATATGGTCACTACTGCCTAGTTTCTCTTTTATTTTCTTATTTTACTGTTATATTTTTATTCTAATTGTTGCTTTTTATTCTTATTGTAATATTTTTGTATTTTTTTTCCATTTATACTCCTATTATTTACTTTTTAATTTTTAAATTCGATCTCAACTCTGTACACTTCTGCTGGAATTTAAATTTTTCTGAGGGAACTCTCCTGAAAGAGTCAATAAAGTACTATCTATATATTTATCTACCTACCGTATTTTTCGGATTATAAATCGCTCCGGAGTATACGCCGCATTAAAATAAAGAATAGTGAAGAACAGGCTGAATAAGTGTAGGTTATATGAGGCATGAATAAGCAACTGCTATGTTAACCTAACATATTATGGTAAGAGTCATTCAAATAACTATAACATATAGAACATGCTATACCTTTACCAAACTATCTCTCACTCCTAATCCATAAATCCCGATGTGGCTTCTAAACAACTCAGCCAACTCCAAAGGTATGCGCCGCTTCCTCTTGTCCTTTTCTGCTGCATATTTCACTACATCCAGCTTGTAATCTGCACTACATGATCTCCTTTTCGGTGCCATCTTTGTTCAGCCCTTTTTCAGTTTTTATAAGTTAGCGCCAACGTTGAAATGATCCAATTTTATAGCTGCGGCAGTAGCATGTAGCATATAGCAGTAAGCATCCCATGACCCACAATGCACTTCTGCCTTGACCCTCCCACGCCGAATTCTTATTGGTTGACGTGTGTGTGACGATTGCTGACATTTTCTTCGTCTCTTCCCGAATGAGATAATGATATTTGATATTTTACAGTAATGTGTTAATAATTTCTCACATAAGTCGCTCCGGAGTTTAAGTCGCACCCCCGGCCAAACTATGAAAAAAAACTGCCACTTATAGTCCGAAAAATACGCAATCTAGTCATGTGAGTGCCTTGCTTTTTGACCAATCACTGAGGAGATGGTCTGAAACCGGGTTGGCCAAACTTTCTCTATACACTGCTCAGGACCGACCTTGTGCTTTTTAGAGGACATTTATATGCTAACTGGCTGTCCGGCTTTGTACAAGTAGACGCACTACAGGACTATCGGCGATTTTGGATGCAAGCCGATGTCATCTGTTACTTGTCAATATTAGATTGGACACACCTACAAACTCTTTCCCTCCATTTACTTGTCATACCGTATTCTTCCCACTATTTGTCTCAGACCCGTGGGAGCTTGACCAGGTGGAGCTGGTGTTGGAGGTGCCCATCACGCAGGTTTCCCACCGTCAACGTGACATGCTGCTGCGCCAGGTTGGAGTGTTGCTCGGCGTGCTTGACAGTGACATCATTGTTCGAGAGATCAGCACATTCAATGAGCAAAGGTGAGCAGTAACAGGAGGAAGAATGAGTTTCATTACGTTCTGTGAATGTTTTTCTACATATTTAAAGTTCGGCTTTTGCTTATTTTGTCGTCTTAGTACTCGATTGGTCTTCCTGGTGTCAGGCGGTCCAGGGCGCCCTCCTCTGTCCGGCCACAGTGTTGCACTTAGCCTGCGCAACAAGCTACGCAAACAGAAGAACGACTTTCTCATTTACAAGACGCGGCGAGTGGACACAGTCAGTGAGTACTGCGCTTCTTTTAAGATAATTGACTAATAGTGACTGACGGGGGTCAAACACATTTGGATTCTGCATTTGACTCGTTTGAAATGTACTGTAGTACCTCGTGGTTTTTTTTTCCCGGAATTTGTTCTAAAAGATCTGCTGAAGACCCAATCGTATAAATCAGGGGTCGGGAACCTTTTTGGCTGAGAGAGCCATGAAAAACTAATATTTTTAAAAATGTATTTCTGTGAGAGCCATATAATATTTTTCAACACCGTGTGCATTTTTAAGTAAGACCAACATTTTTAGAGTATAATAAGTCTCTTATTCTTTTTAATTACACTGTTATTCTGAAGCTAATCAACTATAAATAAAAGGCTTCTTACCATTAAAGCGACTTCTTCAACAGGTGGGGTAGAAAACAGATGGATGGATTAAAATGCTCGAGTGTTTTATATTTTGAACGTTATTTTTAACACTGTGATTACCAGTGGAATTATTCATTACTTATCGTGTTAAGCAATGTCAGCTAAGGTTTATCTGGGATCTGAACTGAGGATGTTTTTGAGGCCCTTTGAGACACTTGTGATTGAGGGCTATATACATAAACATTGATTGATTGATTATCTGAGAGCCAGATGCAGTCATCAAAAGAGCCACATCTAGCAGGTGACTTTTCAAATGATGCTACATATTAGCAGTGATGCTACTTTTCGTAGCAACGCTTTTGCCCCACACTTGACAAATAACGGTTGTCTGTTCGACATATTTCCGCTTGAAGCCAAACCACCGCCAGACGATGGACCGCCTGTTGTTTTCCTTGAATTAATTCTTCCTTCATTTGTTACCAGATTCGCACCTTTTTTCTATCGTATTACCACTGGCACCTCAGCTAACGTTACCTATGCCGCTACCTCTCTGCTCCGTGAGGGCATGTACGTATGTGACGTGTGTAAGAAGGTGCGCTTGTTTTATCTCTCTGTGAGAAAGAGAGACACGAAAGAGTGAGAAAAGTCTGTAGTGTAATGCCCGCAGATAAAAGCAACTGCGTGAGAAGGTATACTGGAATATCACGATACAGTCATTTTCTGTATTGCACAGAGACAAACCCGCGATATATCGCCCAGCCCTATTTGCCAGTACTGTATGTAAGTTCCATAGAAGACTTACTAGATCCACCCTGAACCTATTATTATATCTGGTGGCCTCTGCATCCTCAGTCTGCCAACTCAACTGCTCCAGTCATGGCGAGTGTGACTCCTTCACGCGGCGTTGTGTCTGCCAGCCTTTCTGGATGGAGAACCTCATCAGGGCCCAGCTGGGAGATGCAGAGAGCAATTGTGGTAAGTTGAAACACATCATTATCCGCCATGAGTGTGCTCTTTCAAACACATTCCCAAGTTATGGTTAAATGACCCTCAAGTTGCATCTTACTAGCCTTACATTTGTTTTTTTGTTGATTTTATTTTCAGAGTGGAGTGTACTGTATGTGACCATAGCCTCCTTTCTGATTGTGGTCGCTGTGGGGACGGTTGTCTGGGGCATGGTGTGTTGCTGTGAAAGGTGAGATCCATATTCAAATAATGTGTGATACATTTTTAATTACTGATGAGTCATCTAGACTGGCGGCCACAAGTTTTTCATTTGGCTGGCTGAACATCACCCAAATTGAAGTGAAGTGAATTATATTTACCATATTTCCTTGAATTGCCGCCGGGTATATCGTATGCGCCTGCCTAGAATTACTGCCGGGTCAAACTTGTTTCGCAAAATAATTAGCGCATGCTTAGCATTACCGCCGGCTCAGGATTAACGCCGGGTCAAACTCGTTTCGCAAAATAATTAGCATATGCCTAGAATTTCCACCGGGTCAAACTCGTCACGTCACGAGTGACACTTCACCTGTCATCATTTTCAAAATGGAGGAGGCTGATTTCAATCATTTGAAATCGCATAAAGGGAAGAAGATTAAGAACTATTCAGTAGGATTTAAGGTCCAAGCTATTGAATATGCTAAAAAGAACAGTAAGCAGCTATGTTTTATTAATATACCATAGCTGCGTGTGTCAAATATATGTCATTAAATGACTCCCGCCTCCTGGTGGTAGAGGGCGCTAGTGATCCTTCTTGCCACTACTCGGCTGCAGAAGAAGTGACAACAAGCAGCAAGAGTGAGCAGCGATCCTTTATTTTTTCCTCTCGCTTGCACTTTTAACATGGAGGATTACATATCTAAAATAAAACAGTTTTCTAAACTGGACTTTCAATCGAAGCAGGAGGTAATAAAGGAAGATCTCCATCGAGACAGAGAGACTTTTAAAACTGAAGAAAGATAAGGAAGACTTCTATAAACAAGTTATCGATGCTTTTGATCAGAAGGAGCTGCGCATGAACTTCATTTATAAGTAAAGGTAAGACCATAATAACGTTTTTTTTTATTAAATATGCTTTTCATGATGGTATCCTTACATCACACTCAAATTTATAAGCTCAGGCCTAAATTTACTGCAAGCCTGTGGTAAACGCCGGAGTGAGAAGAGGTTTGAAATTGATCAGCGCCCCGGCGGCAATTCAAGGGAATACGCTAAGTTACATTTAAAGCAGTGTGGGGGGCACTGGGAGCAGGTGGGTAAAGTGTCTTGCCCAAGGACACAACGGCAGTGACTAGGATGGCGGAAGCGGGGATCGAACCTGGAACCCTTAAGTTGCTCTACCAACTTTATACAGTAGTAATTCTACTCATTAATAAACAGGGTGTTTTAAGTAAAATATGGAGGTATTTGGGCTTCAAAATTAACAATAAAGGTGAGGCTTCAAACAGGAAGGCACTGTACTGTTTTACACCTTTTCTGCTTGTCGGCTCCCAGACTGTGGTCGAGGAGAGCAGGAAAGACTTTTCACTCCGTAAAACTCCGCTCTTTGGTCGGAATGACGAGGTCGTCGATTAGTTACAACTTGGTGACTTTATTTCTAATATCCACAGGGCACAACCGGACATCCACCATGCTATTAACACTCCTGCACATGCTAGCGCTACCTCTCCGAACTTGCCCACTCACTCACTCACGTCACTCACCCTCATACTGCCATTCTTAAAGGGGCACACACACACACACACACACATACGCTACTCTCACAACAGCTGCTCTAAAACACGCCTCGCCAAATGTGGCGATTGGTATTAGCACCTTTGCTTCAAACTTAGGTAAACATTTAAATAAAAAGCATACAGATCTGCACAAATAGCTATAAAAAGTGACATGTAATAATGTAGTTGTTAATCCAGTCCTGCTGTTCAGTCCGGTGCAGACTGTAGTCGAGGGGCACAGGGAAGACATACCCTTCAGGATCGATGCCATTTCAATGCCTTTCAATTAAATTTTAACTTTGTAAAATTGTTCTTTGACTGCAAGTGTTTAATGTAGTGTAAGATTTTCTGTCAAAATAAAGCCAATATTGACATTTTTCGTAGTAAGTATCGATATACATTTTGGTACCGGTACTTTATTATTTGTACCAGGACAACCTTGATACTAGCTTTGACTAATATTGAGTAACTGTGAGTGATTTATCTTAATTACTAATGATACTGTGTGTGTGTTTTTTTTCTTTGTTGTAAAGACGGAAGAACAAAGCACGCAGAAGCAAAAGCCGATACAAAATGTTGGAAGCTGACGAGAAAGACATTCTGGAGCTGCAACCACACAGAGCTGGTAGGAATCACATGTTGTTGTTCTTGTTGTTGTTATTGTCCCTGTTGGCATCACATGGAACAACAATTGTGTAGACGATGAGTCCCAGCTATGTGGTATTTGGAAAATGCATATAAAAATGTGGGTTTTACACTGTGTGCACACCCTAACATACTTAAAAATTAGCGTTTGTTTATACAGTATAATAATGAATCGTGATTAAGCAGAATTATTTATATACCAAACCCAAAACCAGAGAAGTTGGCACGCTGAGTAATTTGTGAATAAAAACAAAATACAATGATTTGCAAATCCTTTTCAACTGGTATTCAGTTGAATAGACTGCAAAGACAAGATATTTAACGTTCCAACTGAGAATCTTCATTTTTTTTTTTGCAAATAGAATTTAATGGCAGCAACACATTGCAAAAAAGTTGGCACAGGGGCATTTTTACCAGTGTGTTTCATGGCCTTTCCTTTTAACAACACTCAGTAAACATATGGGAACTGAGGAGACCAATTTTTGAATCTTTTGAAGTGGAATTATTCTCAATTTTTGCTTTATGTACAGCTTAAGTTGTTCAACAATCCAGGATCTCTGTTGTGGAATTTTAGGCTTCATAATGCACCACACATGTTCAATGGCAGACAGGTCTGGACTACAGGCAGCCCAGGCCAGTCCAGTACCTTTACTATTTTACTATAAAGCCACGCTGTTGTGACACGTGGCTTGGCATTGTCTTGCTGAAATAAGCAGGGGCGTCCATGATAACGTTGCTTGGGTGGCAACATATGTTGTGCCAAAACCTGAATGTACCTTTCAGCATCAATGGTCCCTTCATAGTTGTGTAAGTTACCCATGCCTTGGGCATTTATACACCTCCATACCATCACAAAGGCCTGATTTGCAACTTTGTGCCGGATGGTTCTTTTCCTCTTTGTTCCAGAGAACCCGATGTCCACAGTTTCCAAAAACAATTTGAAATGTGGACTCGTCAGACCACAGAACACTTTTCCACTTTGCATCCGTCCATCTTAGATGAGCTCGGACCCAGCGAAGCCGGCGGCATTTCTGGGTGTTGGCGTTAAATTGCTGTGGCTTTGCATAGTAGATATCTAACTTGTATTAACAGACTTAGCGATCAACTGTAGTGACTGACAGTGGCTTTCTGAAGTGTTTCTGAGCCCATGTGGTGATATCCTTTACACACCGATGTCGTTTTTTTGATCCAGTACCGTCTGAGGGATCAAAGGTCCGTAATATCATCGCTTTCGTGCAGTGATTTCTCTAGATTCTCTGAACCTTTTGATGATATTATGGACCATAGCTGGTGAAATCCCTAAATTCCTTGCAATAGCTGGTTGAGAAATATGGTTCTGAAACTGTGGACAATTCAAAGTGGTGACCCTCTCCCCATCCTTGTTTGTGAATTACTTAGCATTTCATGGGAGCTGCTTTTATACCTGATTATGGCACCCACCTGTTCCCAATTAGCCTGTTCACCTGTGGGATGTTCCACATAAGTGTTTGATGAGCATCCCTCAACTTTTTTCAGTCTTTTTTGCCACGTGTGCCAGCTTTTTTTAAACATGTTGCAGGCATCAAATTCCAAATGAACTAATATTTGCAAAAATAACAGTTTCTGAGTTCGAACATTACATTGTCTTGTCTTTGCAGTCCATACAATTGAATATAGGCAGAAAAGGGTTTGCAGATCATTGTATTCTGGGTTTTTATTTATGATTTACACAACGTGCAAACTTCACTGGTATTGAGTTTTGTACTATATTATCTCATCAGATAAGAGTTTCTCAGAATATTGGAGCAAGAGTCTCCCGTGAGTGTAAAACCTATCAGAGCACCCTCCAAGCGACAATCTCCTTTTCTCTAACTTCAGGAGAAATAAGTCTTGTTTTTTTTGTTTTTTTGACCCAGGCCGCGTCAAGCCCATGCCCGCCCCCACCTCCTCTGCCCTCATGCACTCCGACTCCGACCTGGACAGCGAGGACGGGCACGTCGGGGTACCGTGGAAGGAGCAGGAGCGCGGCCACCTTCTCCGAGCGCAAAACGGCTTCCTGAGGAACGGCCAGGGTCCAGCCAGAGGGAAGAAGCACGGAGACGAGCTGCTATAGCAAAAGAGAAGGTGACGCTCACCTCTCTCCACACACACACACACACACACACACACACACACACACACACACACACACACACACACTGATCCGTCCCTGGAACTTGAGAGGGGGGAAAAAAGGAAGTCAAAATGCTGCTTTTTAAGAAGCCACTGGAATACACACACACTGAATGAACACCACTTGGTTTTTAATACGCACTTTCATTTCATCACTGTCAGAATCTCTTTACAGAATCAATCAAATGGCATATCTATCCTTACTTGCCTTTTCGGAACATATTTATTAGCCAATCGGTCCAATCTGTTCTGTGCAGAACGAGCTGAAACCAAATGAATTCTTTCCATCAACATTTTTCTTCATCTTATAAGAGTAGCCATGGATAGAACAATAACCATACACACAAACAGAAAAAAAATGATATAAAGAAAGATTTATTTCCCATGTTGAAGTTTGTATGTGAGAGAGAGAGAGAGAGAGAGAGAGAGAGAGGCGCTTCAACCAAATGACGTTCCACATTGCATGCAGGATGTGCAACACACGAGCCTGGAAGTTGAATTCCACATTTTGAATCACTGTTAACGCGTTGAATGTCCGAGAGGGTTTCGTCACTGCCCGTACGAAATGTGAAGCAACATTTTTTTTTTGTTTGTTTTTTGATTTTCCATGCTTTTTGCAGCTAAATCATCTCCTAAAAACATGAGAATGTGTTATTTTGTTCAGCTGTTCTGCATTGACTCACGCAGGCAAAGTCAAACGAAGCACACCCAAGTGCCAACAGTGTGTTTTCTCTTCTTAAAATAAAAAAAAAATGCTCGTCCTTTTTAAAATTTTGGAATCGACCTGGAGTCCACTGTGAAGGGCGTGCAAAGGTCAGAAGAAATACAAGTCTTTTTAAAATATATTTTTAAGGAGACTGAAGGATTACGTCGGTGTGTGACCTGATAAAACCGGATTATCTGGGAATTAGAATGAAGACTTTAATTTTTTTTCTTTGCTTTATGAGGGATTTTATTTATGTTAGGAAATATGTTACCTTTCAGAAGTGAGTACACTTTTCGCATTCCATACTTGAGTTACCAGCGATTAAAGGGACACACTTTTTTACAAGCTGTACACTGGCTAATCTACTTCAAGTGTCATTTCTTCAGCTTTGAAATATCTGCAGGAATGTGAGGCTTGTGTGTGTTTACATTGCTCACATTTAAATTCATGTTCTAAAAGCTTCCAAAGTCCTGCTGTTGATTTTGTTAAAGAAAAGTATTTTTGTTTGATTTTTTTTTTATTGAGCTATTAAAAACTCTAGTGATCATGCTTTGCTTCTTCATTACAACTGGAAATACATTTAATTATTTATTATGCAAATCAAAACAGATTGAGGCTGTTTGTGAGTTCTGGAAAAAATGATGACCTCATTTTTTTGGACCATAGGGCGCACCGTCAAACTTGTCTATTCGGGTCTATTTTCACACAAAAGGCGCACTAAAGAGGTTATATTGTGATTTTTTTTTAATATATAAAACACTTCCTTGTGGTCTACATAACATGTAAAGGTGGTTCTTTGGTCAAAATGTTGCATAGATGATTTTTTACAGATCATCTTCAAGGCCTACTGAAAGCCACTACTAGCCACCACACAGTCTGATAGTTTATATATCAATGATGAAATATTAACATTGCAACACATGCCAATACGCCCAAGTTAGTTTACTAAATTGCAATTTTAAATTTTGCGCGTTTTATCCTGCTGAAAACTTTGCAGTATGATGACGTGTGCGCATGATGTCACGGATTATAGCGGACAGTTTGGTCAAGCACCGATCCCAGCTAAAAGTCGTCTGCGTTAATCACATAATTACACAGTATTCTGGACATCTGTGTTGCTGAATCTTTTGCAATTTCTTCGATTAATAATGGAGACGTCAAAGAAGAAAGATGTAGGTGGGAAGCGGTGTATTGCGGCCGCCTTTAGCAACACAAACACAGCCGGTGTTTCCTTGTTTCCTATTTTACATTACCAAAAGATGACGGTGAAGCTTTAATATGGAACAGAGCGGTCAAGCGAACACGGTTCCCTACCACATGTCAACCGGCAGGTTTCGGTGAGAAAATGGTGGTAAATGGGTTGTACTTGTATAGCGCTTTTTTTCTACCTTCAAGATACTCAAAGCGCTTTGACACTACTTCCACATTTACCCATTCACACACACATTCACACACTGATGGAGGGAGCTGCCATGCAAGGCGCTAACCAGCACCCATCAGGAGCAAGGGTGAAGTGTCTTGCTCAGGACACAACGGACGTGACGAGGTTGGTATTAGGTGGGAATTGAACCAGGGACCCTCGGGTTGCGCACGGCCACTCTCACACTGCTTTTACCGTAGACATGAGCGGAGAGCTTGCGACCTCCTGCAGCTGCGGACTCTCTTGCCTCCTTCCACCGGAGACACTGGCGATCACCACACCCCTCCGACTTTCAGGTTGTACAGGTAAGACCATATAATCTCACTAAAACACTAATAACACAATAAGCAGATAAGGGATTTTCCAGAATTATCTTAGTAAATGTGTCTAACATCTGACTCGCTCCCACTGCCCTCGTCTTTTTTTTCTTTTCTTTTTTTTTTTTCTAGTCCTTCACTCTCACTTTCCTCATCCACAAATCTTTCGTCCTCGATCAAAGTAATGGGGAAATCGTCGCTTTCCCGGTCCGAATCGCTCTCGCTGCTGGTGGCCATGATTGTAAACAATGTTCAGATGTGAGGAGCTCCACAACCCGTGACATCACGCGCACATCGTCTGCTACTTCCGGTACAGGCAAGGCTTTTTTATTAGCGACCAAAAATTGCGTTATTTATTGTCGATGTTCTCTACTAAATCCTTTCAGCAAAAATATGGCAATATTGCGAAATGATGAAGTATGACACATAGAATGGAGCTGCTATCCCCGTTTAAATAAGAACATCTCATTTCAGTAGGCCTTTCAAGTCGCTTTCTGACCGTCTCTTCAGAATGCGCCGTTATATTAACATACCTCCACTTGGACAGCGTCTTCTCCCCATCATCTTTGTTGTACCTGTAGTTTAGCCCCTCCATAGCGAATCTACTGACAGATAATAGGTTAGAACTGTACGCTACTTTGTAATAGAAATGTTCACAGTAGGGGATGAATACACCACAAGAGGATAGAGAAAAAGGAGCTTATTGACTACCATGGCAGACCTGCACAAGTTTACGGGAGTTATGCAGATCCCAAATAAACAACAGCAGGTACCAATAGGTATGAAAAGTTGGTTTTGCATTACAACGCAAAACAAAACGCTGGATAATGTCTCTTAATAGATGGTATTTTGGGGTCCCACCATAATAATACTCATGTTGAAGCACAGTACGTCTGACTATGATCGCTGTAATGCTTTGACAATCCATCAAGCTGTGCAGCTTCGTAGCTTACCAATGTCGTACTTCAACATTTTGACAGTTTTTTGAGCGCCCTGTGTAATATTTTATACCCTCCATGGAACATCAAAGTTTTGGTGTTGCTTGCTTAGCGTCATTTATTAAACAGGGGTCAACTTGCAGTCTACACTTATCTCTTACACGTGACTTCCATCTACTGGTCACATTTATTGCACCATGTACCATAGAGCAGTGGTTCTCAAATGGGGGTACTTGAAGGTATGCCAAGGGGGACGTGAGATTTTTTTTAAATATTCTAAAACTAGCAACAATTCAAAAATCCTTTATAAATATATTCATTGAATAATACTTCAACAAAATATGAATGTAAGTTCATAAAGTGTGAAAATAAATGCAACAATGCAATATTCAGTGTTGACAGCTAGATTTTTTGTGGACATGTTCCATAAATATTGATGTTAAAGATTTATTTTTTTGTGAAGAAATGTTTAGAAGTAAGTTGATGAATCCAGATGGATCTCTATTACAATCCCCAAAGAGGGCACTTTACTTCTATGTGGAGAAATCTTTATTAGGGACCGATGTCTCTTTGGGACAGAGGACCCTATTGAATTTCTAAGGTTTTATTATTATTCTTTATTATTATTATACCGACGCCTCTTTAAGCTGTAATTTGACGCCCTTGACATGCTTCAAAACTCACCTAATTTGACACACACATCAGGACTGGCAAAAATTGCGATCAAATCAAAAAACCAAAACCCCAAAACACAAAATTCCGCTCTAGCGCCCCCTAGGAAGAAAACACAGACAAAACTGTCTCTAACTTTCATTAGGAATGACGTAGAAACATGCAACAAAAACCACTATGTAGGTCTCAGTTAGGCCTATATTTCATCCACTGACCGCCTCAGATAAAATCAACAGGAAGTTTGCCATTCCCAATTCAATACAACATCTGCATTCCTTTCACAATGCATTACAGTCTCAAAATGGCGGCACCAAGGCGTCCTTCTAAGATGCCCAAGCCACTTTACAACTGTTACTTCTTTATCTCTTTTTTTCAACCAAAAATGCTTTGCTCTGATTAGGGGGTACTTGAATTAAAAGAATGTTCACAGGGGGTACATCACTGAAAAGAGGTTGAGAACCACTGACTTAGAGAATTGGTTGGAGGTCAGTAAGCCCAACACGTACACAAGGAGCACAGGGTTAGAAAGCACACTGTCAAATTTTGAGGAAAAAAAGATTTTAAATGCGCCTTATTAAAGTTAAAGTACCCATGATTGTCACACACACACACACACACACACATACAATTATTCTCTGCATTTGACCCATCACCCTTGATCACCCCCTGGGAGGTGAGGGGAGCAGTGAGCAGCATTTTAGCTCATTGATGATTGTGATTAATTACAAAACATAAAGGAGGTTGTCACAGAAGTAAACAAGGTAGAAGTCAAACTTTTGTATACTTTTAATATCCAATTATACTACAATTAATATAATGTTTGTGTGAGTATGTATGTGTGTGTATATATATATATATATATATATATATATATATATATATATATATATATACATATACAGGTGCTGGTCTTATTTTTAGAATATCATGAAAAAGTTGATTTATTTCATTAATTCCATTTAGAAAATCAAACTTGTAGAATGTATACATTCATTCCAAACAGACTGATACATTTCAAGTGTTTTTTTTTTTTGCCAAAAAGGAGATGATTATAGCTGACAACCAATAAAAACCCTAATTTAAACATCTCAGAAAATTTGAATATGGTGAAAAGGTCAGATATTGAAGACACCTGGTGCCACAGTTAGCTAGCTAACTAACTCAAAAGCCTTTAAATGGTCTCTGGTTTTGATTCTGTACAACAAACAATCATGGGGAAGACTGCTGACTTGACAACTGTCCAAAAGATGACCATTGATACTAAGAAGGAGGACAAGACACAAAAGGTCATTGCCAAAGAGGTTGGATGTTCCCAGAGCTCTGTGTCCAAGCACATTAATAGAGAGGCCAAGGGAAGACAAAGATGTGATAGAAAAAAGTGTACAAGCAAGAGGGATAACCGCGCCCTGGAGAGGATTGTCAAACAAAACCGATTCAAAAATGTGGGGGTGATCCACAAAGAGTGGACTGCAGCTGGAGTCTGCTTCAAGAACCTTCATGCACCAACGTATGCAAGATATGGGCTTCAGCTGTCGCATTCCTTGTGTAAAGCCACATTTGAATAAGAGACAACGTCAAAAGCGTCTCGCCTGGGCTCAAGACAAAAAGGACTGGACTGCTTCTGAGTGGTCCAAAGTTATGTTTTCAGATTAAAGTAAATTTTGTATCTCCTTTGGAAATCAAGGTCCCAGAGTCTGGAGGAAGACAGGAGAGGCACAGAATCCACGTTGCCTGAAGTCCGGTGTCAAATGTCCACAATGGGTAATGGTCTGGGGTGCCATGTCTTCTGCTGGTGTTGGTCCACTGTGTTTCCTGAGGTCTAGGGTCAATGCAGCAGTCTACCAGGAAGTTTTACAACACTTTATGCTGCCTGCTGCCGACCAATTTTATGGAGGTGAAGATTTCATTTTCCAACATGACTTGGCACCTGCACACAGTGCCAAATCTACCAGTACCTGGTTTAAGGACCATGGTATCCCTGTTCTTGATTGGCCTGCAAACTCCCCTGACCTTAACCCCATAGAAAAGCTATGTGGTATTGTGAAGCGGAAGATGCCAGATGCCAGAGCCAACAATGCTGAAGAGCTGAAGGCCACTATTAAAGCAAGCTGGGCTCTCATAACACCTGAGGGTGCAACAGACTGCTGGACTCCATGCCACGCCGTATTGCTGCAGACATTCAGGCAAAAGGAGCTGCAACTAAGTATTGATTGCCGTACATGCTGAAACTTTCCATGTTCATACTTTTCAGTTGGCCCACATTTGTAAAAAATATTTTTTGGTACTAGTCGTAACTAATATTCTCATTTTCTGAGATACTGAATTTGGGAATTTTAGTAATTGTCAGTACTAATCATCAAAATTGAAAGAAATAAACATTTCAAATATATCCCTGTGTGTAATGAATTGATATAATATGTAAGTTTCACGTTCTGAATATAATTACTGAAATAAATCCACTTTTTCATGATATTCTAATAATATGAACAGCACCTGTATTTACTTTACATGCAGTCAACTTTCAGCCCTCAACCACATTTTCTTTAACCCAATGCGGCCCCCAAGTCAAAATGTTTGGACACCTCTGGCACAGACACACTCACCCATTTTCTACCGCTTGTCCCTTTCGGGTTCCCACAGGGGGGCTGGAGCCTTTCCCAACTAGAGCGGAAGGCAAATTATGAAAATCTCCCCTGCTGCTTTTTGAGAAACATTACACTAAAGTAACTTGTTTATAAAAAATAATCTAAGCAGCGGATGTACTGTGCAGCCTGCATGTTTTTTGTTTTTTTTTACTCATTCTAATCCGTTTTGTGCTTGTTGAACAGCTTTGCCATGTTGGGAGATTACAAATTGATTAAAAAAAAGAGTAACAGAAAGTCGGTGCTTTTTCTGAGAGCAAGCCCAGCTTAAAAGATGTTGCTTTTATATTTTGTAAATATAGTACACTGTGCATTTGTGTCAAGGCTATGTTTTCATGCATAATTCTACCACTTTTATGAATCATTTGTACAGTGTGAGAATTTAAAAAAAAAAGGGTTTACATCCAGAGAACTGATAAATATGTGTCCTCACACTCTAATTACATGCGTGTTTGGGAGATGTGGGCGAAAACCTACACAATTTGTAACAATGCATTACAACCACAGTGCAAAGCAAACTTGGGACGCCATATCTTCCATGGTGGCAACTGTCCGCTGTTCATTAAAAATGACAAGCAGCAGCAATAATAGTACAAAAGCAGTGAAGTTGTCATGTTGTGTAAATGGTAAATAAAAACACAATACAATGATTTGCAAATCCTTTTCAACTTATATTCAATTGAATAGACTCCAAAGATAATATAAATAACGTTCGAACTGAGAAACTTTATTTTTTGCAAATATTAAAATTTGATGCCTCCAACATGTTTCAAAAAAGCTGGCTCAAGTGGCAAAAAAGACTGAGACAGTTGAGGAATACTCATCAAACACTTGTATGGAACATCCCACTGGTGAAAGGGCTAATTGGGAACATGTGGGTGCCATGATTGGCTATAAAAACAGCTTCCATGAAATGCTCATTCGTTCACAAACAAGGATGGGGTGAGGGTCACCACTTTGTCAACAAATTTGTGAGCAAAATGTCACACAGTTTAAGAACAACCTTTCTCAAAGTGCAATTGCAGGAAATTGAGGGATTTCAACATCTACACTCTATAATATCATCAAAAGGTTCAGAGAATCTGGAGAAGTCACTGCACGTACGTGATGATATTACGAACCTTTGATCCCTCAGGCGGTACTGCATCAAAAAGCGACCAGTGTGTAAAGGATATCACCACATGTGCTCAGGAACACTTCAGAAAACCACTGTCAGTAACTACTGTTTGTTGCTACATATTTAAGTGCAAGTTAAATCTCTACTATGCAAAGCAAAAGCCATTTATCAACAACACCCAGAAACGCCGCCGGCTTCGCTGGGCCCGAGCTCATCTGAAATGGACTGATGCAAAGTGGAAAAGTGTTCTGTGGTCTGATGAGTCCAAAGGTCAAACTGTTTTTGGAAACTGTGGATGTCGTGACCTCCGGAACAAAAAGAAAAAGAACTATCCGGATTGTTTTTTGCGCAAAGTTGAAAAGCCAGCATGTGTGATGGTATGGGGGTGCATTAGTGCCCAAGGCATGGGTAACTTACACATCTGTGAAGGCACCATTAATGCTGAAAGGTACATACAGGTTTTGGAGCAACATATGTTGCCAGCCAAGCAATGTTATCATGGACGCCCCTGCTTATTTCAGCAAGACAAGGCCGAGCCACGTGTTACAACAGCATGGCTTCATAGTAGAAGACGGTAGGTACTATACTGGCCTGCTTGTAGTCCAGACTTGTCTCCCATTGAAAATGTGTGGTGTAATATGAAGCCTAAAATACTTTTGAACAATTAAGTTGCACATCAAGCAAAAATGGGAAAGAATTCCACCTGAAAAGCTTCAAAAATGTGTCTCCTCAGTTCCCAAACCTTCTTTCTCTGCAGTCTTTCAACAGTTAGCACGTCATCTGTGGTCAGCTAATCTGAGCAGAAAAGAGACGGTAGATCAACTGGTCTAAAAGGGGAGTCTATTTAAAGGGGCGGCATAGCTCGGTTGGTAGGGCGGCCGTGCCAGCAACATGAGGGTTGCAGGTTCGATTCCCGCTTCCGCCATCCTAGTCACTGCCGTTGTGTCCTTGGGCAAGACACTTTACCCACCTGCTCCCAGTGCCACCCACTCTGGTTTAAATGTAACTTAGATATTTGGTTTCACTATGTAAAGCGCTTTGAGTCACTAGAGAAAACCGCTATATAAAATATAATTCACTTCACTTCACTGGACTCTCACTATTATGTTAGATCCACTATGGACTGGACTCTCACTATTATGTTGGATCCACTATGGACTGGACTCTCACTATTATGTTAGATCCACTATGGGCTGGACTCTCACTATTATGTTAGATCCACTATGGACTGGACTCACACTATTATGTTAGATCCACTATGGACTGGACTCTCACACTATTATGTTAGATCCACTATGGACTGGACTCTCACACTATTATGTTAGATCCACTATGGACTGGACTCTTACACTATTATGTTAGATCCACTATGGACTGGACTCTCACACTATTATGTTAGATCCACTATTGACTGGACTCTCACACTATTATGTTAGATCCACTATGGACTGGACTCTCACACTATTATGTTAGATCCACTATGGACTGGACTCTTACACTATTATGTTAGATCCACTATGGACTGGACTCTCTCACTATTATGTTAGATCCACTATTGACTGGACTCTCACACTATTATGTTAGATCCACTATGGACTGGACTCTCACACTATTATGTTAGATCCACTATGGACTGGACTCTCACACTATTATGTTAGATCCACTATGGACTGGACTCTCACACTATTATGTTGGATCCACTATAGACTGGACTCTCACTATTATGTTAGATCCACTATGGGCTGGACTCTCACTATTATGTTAGATCCACTATGGACTGGACTCACACTATTATGTTACATCCACTATGGACTGGACTCTCACACTATTATGTTAGATCCACTATGGACTGGACTCTCACACTATTATGTTAGATCCACTATGGACTGGACTCTCACTATTATGTTAGATCCACTATGGACTGGACTCTCACACTATTATGTTAGATCCACTATGGACTGGACTCTCACACTATTATGTTGGATCCACTATAGACTGGACTCTCACTATTATGTTAGATCCACTATGGGCTGGACTCTCACTATTATGTTAGATCCACTATGGACTGGACTCACACTATTATGTTACATCCACTATGGACTGGACTCTCACACTATTATGTTAGATCCACTATGGACTGGACTCTCACTATTATGTTAGATCCACTATGGACTGGACTCTCACTATTATGTTAGATCCACTATGGACTGGACTCTCACTATTATGATAGATCCACTATGGACTGGACTCTCCCAATATTATGTTACATCCACTATGGACTGGATTCTCACACTATTATGTTAGATCCACTATGGACTGGACTCTCACACTATTATGTTAGATCCACTATGGACTGGACTCTCTTACTATTATGTTAGATCCACTATGGACTGGACTCTCACACTATTATGTTAGATCCACTATGGACTGGACTCTATTATGTTAGATCCACTATGGACTGGACTCTCACTATTATGTTAGATCCACTATGGACTGGACTCTCACTATTATGTTAGATCCACTATGGACTGGACTCTCACTATTATGTTAGATCCACTATGGACTGGACTCTCACTATTATGTTAGATCCACTATGGACTGGACTCTCACACTATTATGTTAGATCCACTATGGACTGGACTCTCACACTATTATGTTAGATCCACCATGGAGTGGACTTTCACACTATTATGTTAGATCCACTATGGACTGGACTCACATTATTATGTTAGATCCACTATGGACTGGACTTCAACACTATTATGTTAGATCCACTATGGACTGGACTCTCACTATTATGTTAGATCCACTATGGACTGGACTCTCACACTATTATGTTAGATCCACTATGGACTGGACTCTCACTATTATGTTAGATCCACTATGGACTGGACTCTCACTATTATGTTAGATCCACTATGGACTGGACTCTCATAATATTATTCTAGACCCACTCGACGTCCATTGCACCGTTCGCCCCACATATGCGGTCCTCTCCAAGGTTCCTCATTGGCCCACTGGGTTGAGTTTTTCCTTGCCCTGATGTGGGATCTGAACCGAGGATGTCGTGCAGCCCTTTGAGACACTTGTGATTTAGGGCTATATAAGTCAACTTTGATTGATGATTGATTGACATATACAATATAATATATAATTCACTTCACAAGCAAAGTACAGTTGACACTTTCATTGTTTTTTTGTAACACCCCAATAAGTTTTTCAACTTGTTAAAGTCGGGGTCCACGTTCATCAATTCATGGTACCCGGACATCTTATATGTAATAGAAATGTGCAGGTGGGGTGTATGCTGTGTGCTCATTAAATATGTATTCTGATCTCTGGTCTTCACAGAAAATGAGCCAAAGTTAGTGAGTCTCAGTTAGAAAAATTAATTAATTGTATCATTTTATTTTTTATTTTTTTATAAAAAATGAAAACGGGTCCCCGAACACCGCACACTGAACACCATGAAGTGATTTATGTGGACCCCGACTTCAACAAGTTGAAAAACTTATTGGGGTGTTACCATTTAGTGGTTAATTGTACAGAATATGTACTGTACTGTGCAATCTACTAATAAAAGCTTCAATCAATCAACAGTGCGTATTCAGAGCGCATGTAAAAAAATAAATTAAAAAAAACGTCCAGTCCACAAGTATCCTCGTTCACAACATGTTCTCTTAGATTTCCATGTTATGATACATGTTCACATTTATTGACTGTATACAAAAAAAGATAAAAATATATTTTTATTTAAATGAAGATATGAAATCATCCTAAATGAAATACAATGACTTGGTTTATATTATCGTATATACTAGAGCAGGGGTAGGGAACCTATGGCTCTAGAGCCAGATGTGGCTCATTTGATGACTGCATCTGGCTCTCGGATAAATCTTAGCTGACATTGTTTAATGCAATAATTATGAATAATTTCGCTGGTAATCACAGTGCTAAAAATAACGTACAAAATAGAAAACATTCTCATGCATTTATATCCATCCATCCGTTTTCTACCGCACCTGTTCAAGAAGTCGCATTAATGGTAAGAAGTATTTTATGTCACGATGGGGGGGTTGCAGCTTGCTGCAGGGTCGTTCTCCCAGGAAGGCAGACAGACTACTCGGGACATGGCATTTAGGTAAAAACATGATTTAATTTTAACTAAAAAAATCTACAAACAAAAAAAAATGCTCACAGCAGACGCATAACTTGGGCTAAAGAACAAAGCTAACGCATAAACAGACTAAGAACATAAATCAAACAAAACTTACTTGGCATGGCATGAAGCACGAAACTATGGCAAGGCATGAAACAAGTCAGCACAGGGCGACTGACTGGCAAAGACGAGCTTAAATACTGCCTCTGATTAGTGCTCGGGAAGCAGGTGAGCGGCCATTTTGTCCACCAGAGACAGGTGGACAAAATGAGTAACCAAGGAAACCAGACAAGGGAGTGGAAAAAAACAGGAACTTAAAGAGTCCAAAGGACAAACAGCACATGGCCAAACAAAAACATGATCAACAGACATGACATTTGATTTATTATTGGTTAGCTTCAGAATAACAAGAATAAGAATAAGAGACTTATTATACTCTAAAAATGTTGGTCTTACTTAAAAATGCACGCATTTAGTTGTATTCAGTGTTAAAATTATATGATATGGCTCTCACGGAAATACATTTTGAAATATTTGGCTTTCATGGCTCTCTCAGCCAAAAAGGTTCCCGACCCCTGGTCTAGGTCTTAAAATCAGTGTCAGTTGAGTCGGTCCATAGGTGGCCTGTAGGGATGCTTAATGTCCAGCAGATGTCAGTATTTAGTGACACAGTATTGACACAGAATCAGTTTTGCAATGTGTCGAAACGATACATGACGCCTCATCAACCCATCACTGAATTGTATTTTGATCTATGTTCTTAACATATAGTGAGCCAAAGTCAGTGAGTCTCGGTTTGAAAAATACATTAATTGTCCCCGAATACCACACACCGAACAGCAGGAAGCCAGTGCAGGTGAGCCAGTATAGGTACATAAAGGTATAGGTTTAGTATGATCAAACTTTCTTGTTCTTGTCAAAAGTCTCACAGCCGCATTTTGTCACAACTGCAATCTTTTAATGCGAGACATAGGGAGGTCGGAAAATAAGAAATATCCGATAGTCCTGGAACGCATCACATTTGGCCGGCCGCCTCCATATAAGGCAAAGGAAGGCTCGCGCAGACAAGGGCGGAAAGGCGGCGCGGTGGCAGCTGGGTAATTTCATCCAGGAAGAAGCTCCTGCTCGGACACAACAGACGAAGACGACGTCCAAGTAAACAAGCAAGTCACCGCGCTAGCAGGTAACAACACATTCCTTGCTCTTCTAAGCCTCAGGAACATTATTATTGTTTTTAAAAAAACACTCCCAACCGAGCGCTTCCTTCTCGTCCACAAGTCAGCATTAAAATCAGTGTGACGGTTAGCAACTCATGCTAATCAGTACTCTCACCGCCGCGCTATTATTCAACAATATGTCACTTTTAGTCGACCAAACAACAGTTTGTTCTTTCTACTTCTGTCATTTGTCCGTGTTATTGTTCAGCAAAGAAAGCTCGCAGGCATAATAATACTAATAATAATAGTAATACTAGTAGTAGCAGAGGGAGGGCGTGTTGGCGGAGAGAAGCAGGAAATGCCGCCACAAAGAGGAAGCACAGCCCAGCATACTTAGTTTGATTACCGTAAACATTTGAGGGCACTCACAATTGTCAATATGTCGCTTCGGAGGAATTGAGTGCACTTGCTTGCTTGCGGTGTTTTCATTGTGGCGATATTTCGTTTGAAAAGCGGCGTTTAACGTCACAAAAATGTATTTTCTACCAGTGCGTTTCCCACCTAGGCCTTCAGTGATGTCCTGTGTCCAATGGTTACCTCTCAGGAGGCCATCATCATTAATCCCGGCCTCGGGGTATTTATGTGTGGAGTTTGCATGTTCTCCCCGTGACTGCGTGGGTTCCCTCCGGGTACTCCGGCTTCCTCCCACCTCCAAAGACATGCACCTGGGGATAAGTTGATCAGCAACACTAAAAATTGATCCTTGTGTGTGAATGTGAGTGTGAATGTTGTCTATCTGTGTTGGCGACTTGTCCAGGGTGTACACCGCCTTCCGCCCGATTGTAGCTGAGATAGGCACCAGTAGTGATGGTTCCGGAAACACCGATGCATGGGCGCATGCGTCGAGCTCATAGAGCAAAACCCTGTGCCGGTGCGCGTACCACTTTTCGGAAGTCACGTGACCGATGATGAGCAGTTTCGGTCATGTGACTGATACGCGAACTGTGTCGCACTGACGTCTGCGCGCCAAACTGTTTAGAAGGAAGCGCATCTGTCAACGAGATGCTGCTGCCAACAGAATCGCCGCAGTTCACTTCTGTCGTTGGTCATTTGAAATTTATCGTCGTCAATCATTTCCGCCGTGTGGGAATATTTTGATCATATATCGCAGGGGTAGGGAACCTATGGCTCTAGAGCCAGATGTGGCTCTTTGGATTGATGCATCTGGCTCTCAGATTCATCTTAACTGACATTGCTTAACACGATAAATTATTATTTCCACTGGTAATCAGAGTTAAAAATAACATTCAAAATATAAAACATTCCTCTGCATTTTAATCCATCCATTCGTTTTCGACCAAATCTGTTCAAGAAGTCGCATTGATAAGAAGTATTTTATTTATTATGGGTTAGCTTCAGAATAAATGTTGGTGTTACTTAAAAATGCACACTTTTCGTTGTTTTCAGTGTTAAAAAATATTTTATGGCTCTCACGGATATACATTTTAATATATTTGCATTTCATGGCTCTCTCAGCCAAAAAGGTTCCCGACCCCTGATATATCGGGGGAAAAAAAGGTATTTGTGTTAATTCCTTGTCGTTTCATCCTGTTCTGTCAAAGTTTCCAGCATTGTCCCACCCACACAACCATCCAATTGGTTACATTAAAAAACGGTAACAACCAATCTCTTTGATAGATCAGTTGGTAGAGTGAAGGACCGTAGCTGTTCATGCTGAGTTCCCTCGGGCACTTGTTCAAATCCAGCTCGAACCCATTACCTTTTTACCATGAATTGATTAACGTGTACCCCGATTTAAAGGCCTTCTGAAATTAGATTTTGTTATTTAAACGGGGATAGCAGGTCCATTTTATGTGTCATACTTGATCATTTCGCTATATTGCCATATTTTTGCTGAAAGGATTAAGTAGGGAACATCCACGATAAAGTTTGCGACTTTCGGTGCTAAGACAAAAGCCCTGCCTCTACCGGAAGTAGCAGTTGATGATGTCACAAGTGTGGGAGCTCCTCACATCTTCACATTGATTTTAATGGGAGCCTCCAACAAAAAGTGCTATTCGGACCGAGAAAACGACAATTTCCCCATTAATTTGAGCAAGGATGAAAGATTCGTGTTTGAGGATATTGATAGTGACGGACTAGGAAAAACAAACAAAAAAAAAACAATTGCATTGGGACGGATTCCGATGTTTTTAGACACGTTTAGTAGGATAATTCTGGGAAATCCCTTATCTTTCTATTGTGTTTGCTAGTGTTTTAGTGAGTTAAATAGTACCTGATAGTCGGAGGTGTACGTCCACGGGTGTCTTGACGCGCAGTGTCTCAGGGGAGTCGACAGCAGCTATGGACGGGGCAAGGTCAGCTTTTCTCCGGTAAGAAGCGACTTTTCAACCACAATTTTCTCACCGAAACTTGCTGGTTGACATTCCGTCGTGTTTCATGTCCGCTTGACCGCGCTCAGAACCATAGTAAATTTTCACCTCCAGGAATTTTAAACAAGGAATCACCGTGTGTTTATGTGGCTAAAGGCTAAAGATTCCCAACTCCATCTTTCTACTTTGACTTCTCCAATATTAATTGAACAAATTGCAAGAGATTCAGCAATACAGTTCTCCAAAATACTGTGTAATTATGCCGTTAAAGCAGACTACTTTTAGCTGTGTGTTTGTGCGTAGCGTTCATATTTCCTAAAAACCCGTGGCGTTTTGCGTACACGTAATCATTAGACGACGTTTTAAAGACGAAACTCCCGGGAAATTTAAAATTGCAATTTCGTAAATTAAAAAGGCCGTATTGGCATTTGTTGCAATGTTAATATTTCATAATTTATATATAAACTATCAGACTGCATGGTGGGTAGTAGTGTCTTTCAGTAGGCCTTTAAACAAGTTGAAAAACTCTTTCGGGTGTTACCATTTAGTGGTCAATTGTACGGAATATGTACTGTACTGTGCAATCTACTAATAAAAGTTTTTATCAACAGTGCGTATTCAGAGCGCATGTAAAAAAAATAAATAGATAACAATTCCCAGTCCACAAGCATCCTCATTCACAACACTTTCTTAGATTTCCATGTTATGATACATGTTCACATTATTTATTGACTGTATCTAAAAAAGATAAAAATATATTTTTATTTAAATGAAGATTTGAAATACAAAGACTTGGTTTGTAGCTGAGATAGGCGCCAGCGCCCCCCGCGACCCCAAAAGGGAATAAGCGGTAGAAAATGGATGGAAGGTCATAAAATCAGTGTCAGTTGAGTCGGTCCATAGGTTACCTGTAGGGATTTTTAATGTCCAGCAGATGTCAGTATTTTTTGACACAGTATCAATACAGTTTTGCAATGTGTCGAAACGCTACATGATGCCCTATCAACCCATCACTAGGCACCAGCGACCCCAAGGGGGAATAAGCGGTAGAAAATGGCTGGATGTCACCACATGACCATTGCTGGAGAAATACTATACAGTAGGGCTGGGCGATATGGCCTTTTGTTAATATCGCAATATTTTTAGGCCATATCGCAATATACTTATATATATATATATATATATATATATATATATATATATCGGTATTTTGCCTTAGCCTTGGATGAACATTTGATACATAAAATCTCAGCAGGATGATGTTTCTATGTGTCTACATTAAAACATTCTTTCATACAGAGAAGGAAATCACAAAGTCAATTAACCAAAACTGTATTTATTATTTGAACTTGACAGTACAGATAAGAACGTTTTGTTGCATTAGCTCGTTGTAGCGCAGGATAAAACAGCAATAAGGTGCAGAAATGAATAGATTACTGTAATAATAATGGTAATAAGTGACAAGTTTGGCACACAACAATGGCAACGAGGATGGGATAGTGTCCCCTTGGATTTTTTTCAATGAAAAAAATGTGCCTTGGCTTAAAGGTTGAAAAGCACTAACCCAGCTCATAACATCACAATATATACCTGCCTTAGGCCAGCTAGAAGGCCTTACTGACAACAACTCGCAATCTGATTGGCTATCGCAACTGTTCACTTACAGCACACGGACGCCCGCATTGCTGAATCTGAAGGCCTCTGACAGATTTGGTACAGCATGGCAACTTAAGCTAACTGAATTCTGATTGGATAAGAACTCTATAACATAAAAACGACTGCACTGGAAGGATCATAATATGGCTAGGGCTGGGTATCGTTTGAATTTGAACGATTCCGATTCTTCTTGTACCGTGCCCGGATCAATGTTTTCCAGGTAGTCCCTGGAAGGTGGTATGTATTTTGTGTTAAGAGTTTTCCACCATATCCCTGCAAACATAAACAAACATGTAATGTTGCTGTTACTGTTAAGTCCCGGTTCTAATCGATACTCGATACCCAACAAATATGGCATGAATACTGTTGGATATATAGGGAAAGTAAATTTAAAAAAAATACTTTTCTTTGTAAATCTGATCATGATTTCTGGTTATGTGAGGCCAGCAGAGAAAGCCTTGCTGGCCCTGACGGCACATCACTGTATTTTACAATATCAACGTGTCACATAACAAATGGTTAGACTTGTCTGGGAGTTGGAACAGTTTTGACAAGACTTTGGTAAACCTCTGCCGACTTTGCTAGCTCCGCTAGCATTCACGAAGATCCCTGACAGACACGGACCAGCTTTATCTTGAATTGCAACAATATATCACTTGCTTAGTTTTATTTTCCGTAACTCAACTTTAAAATGAACCGTGTGGCATGTGTTTGTTCAATTTTAGATGGGACGTGCTGCACATGTGGCGGTCAAGTAAATGAGAATGACTTTGAGGTGAAAAACAAAGTTGTGCTCACCAGTTTTATTTCTTAATAACACTAGTGCAAGGTGAAATATAGAAAGTTTAATGTTGGTTGAAGTTTTCAGAGAACGCATCCATGTTGGCCACTTAGGATAAAACAAAAGGCGTGTTGTTGACGTCAGCCAGATCAAAGAGTTTCACGTTAGTATTACCGCTAAAGATTAAACATGTTTTCTTTTTTCGTGTTTAGTTCTAGCTACTAGCCTCGCCGGTGTACCATTACGCCCCCGTCTGGACAACTTTTTTCTCTGACCCGGAACGCCTCAGACAGGCTGTCGGGCGGGGCTCAATGGCAGACATCTTCCAAAGGTGTACGTACTTAGGCTCCATGAGCAGGAATTGAGGATATATGAAGACATCTCAAATGTGCTCATGTGCAAAGCCTTTTAAGATATTTTGTTGTTTTGCATATTTCTTGAAGAGACACTTAACTTTCTTCAGGTTTGAATGCTGCTCCTGGCACTAGACATCAATTAGGTCATGGGTTTTATTTAGGATGTGTGTTCTGTCCTTATCTAAATATATCTCTTGAGCATAATGGAGAAGTTATTGTACAACTCTCTGCAAGCACGTGCAACATTAAAAGGGCGAGGGTGACTCATTTACTGGCAAGATTTCATTATTTTGAAGTGTACAATGTCAACATTTTAGTCTTGGTTCTTTACTCAACAGCTAGTTTCCAACCCTGTGTGACATAGTTCTAATCTTGGTTTTCCCCCGTTTAATTCTCTAATACACCATTTCCTTAAAATACACTTCGGGACTGGTTGTGTAGTTGGAAGACAGGCTGCCAAAAAAAACAGCAAAAGTATGCATCCAGTCCGCTACGCCAAAGCCTCATGGAGGAAAACTAAAGAAAGAGCTGACCATACAATTAAGGAGCTTGGTACCAGAAAAACATTTGTTGTTTGGACACACGTTGGCTGCAATGAGGATGACATCAGACCAAAAATTAAAGTCGTAGTCAAGTGTGGAATAAAAGTGCATTAACCAAAATTAAGGTGGATATTTCTAATAGTTGTGCTAGTTTTCTTTCCCCCATTGTCACCCATCCCTACTCGCACGTAACAACCTTTTGAAAACAAGGTGGCTGTAGTTAAAATTGTTGACGTCATCGTGTTTTCAGCCAGGTAGAGACACCACCTGACACTGGTGGTGTCACGTAACCGCAGTCTTACATAAGATTGATCTTTCTGGCTAGGTGTGGTTTGGTCAGATACTGGTAGAACATTTAAACTGGTAAGAAATAATTGCAATCCCTGTATGGTTTGGAAAGTCAAATTTTGGCCACAAATGGCTTACCTGGCTTGACAGGGTGTGTCTGCACACTGGAGTCTGTGTCTATGTACCTTTTTTCCCGAAGCAAGTCCTAACCTGCTTCCCAGCAGACATTCCTTGCTTTTATCACCTAAGCATTCAATGGTAGAAAGGTTTAGTGTACATTTTTTGCCCCCACCTCCTGATGAAAATCAGTTTCCAGTTAATATATTAAACTCCAATTGAGCTATGATGATTAATGCCCACACTGTTATAAATCTGATGTAGGAAAAATAACCTGATAATTTACATGTTGGTCAGAAGCTGCTGCTATTGATCATTTTTCTGTGTTTTTAGAGAATATATAACCGTCTTGGTGTCTACTCGTCTTTTCCTTACCTAAAGGCCTCTTTATCCACAGGTATGGCAGAGTTGGTGAATCTGGTACAGCGGCTGGAGGTTGCAGTGGGACGCCTGGAGGCTATGTCAGGGCCCGGTAGCAGCAATGGAGGGTCTGCTGGTGGAGGTAGTTATTTTTCTTTGAATAACCATATAACCTTTACAGAATACATGCGATACATACAGACTAGTTTGGCAAGTGTACAGTGGTACCTTAATCTATGAGCACAACCTACTCCTAAAACTTGTATTTTAAAGCAGGCCCGCTCATTCAAACTAAGTTAAATCCATTTATTCTGTGTTTGACCTTCTCAGAACAGCACAATTTCAATACGACTTTAAAAAACAAAAACATACTTTTAGATAAGAAGTATTGTTTAAAAAAACAATACCATAGTAATGCAAACTACAACAGTTTAGTTGTTTTAAGAATGTAACACTGTAGGTACATAATGGAAAATGACCATGGCCAGCACTCCCAAGAATTTTGTAAAGTTTTTACCTTTTCCAGCAGAATTGGAAAAATAGGGCTGGGTGATATGGCAAAAAAAACACAATTATGATTTTTATTTTCCATATCACCCGATCTTTATTTTACCACAATTTTCTATATTGTTTTCAACCTGTTAGTTTTTAAGCATCTGTACTAAAAAACCTAGGGATTATTTCAACATTTTGCTAACAACAAAGCAAATTAAAGAAAGTAAATGCACAGCAACATAAGCAAAGAAGTCAATGTACTGATATGATCCACTTCATGAAACTCTTCCAATTAAAGTGTTTACAAATTATGAAGAAGAATCCTAAACAATATTTTAAACAATATTGAAAATTATTTTAATAACAACTTTATTCATCTAATTATGTCAATCACAATTTACTTAAATATGTATTCACAAGAACTTTAATATTTATTATTTGTGGATTTAAATTGTGTTTACAAATTGAGAACAGGAAGTAAACCCATGTGTAATGTAAAAGGGGTAGGATTGAATAAGTTGTGATTCTTCCTCCTCCTTTTAGTTTTCAGACATGTTGTAATGAGTAACTGGGGGAAAACAAAATTACCACCCTTGAAACCCAATAAAAAAAACACCCCAAAAGTGCCAACAATACTCCATTTACATTTTGTGCCTTGAATATTAACCCAGTAATAGTGATATACAAATTATTTAGAGTGGCACAGTGATCTCCAGCTTGTAATCACAAGTGTCTCAAAGGGCTGCACGGGCCACAATGAAATCCTGAGTTTAGATCCCACATCGGGGCAAGAAGTAACACAACCCAATGGGATTTGGATCATAAAGATCCTAAATCATGCTTCTCATTTGGATAGTAGAATAACAAGGATGCATTCCGAAAAGTTGGGACACTTTGACAGTCAATTTGGACCAGAAAACGACGGGAATGACACGAAAAGACACTCTGTTTCACCCCCATTTTCTTCGTGAGAATTAAGAGTAATTTTTCATTTAAAAATTGGAATATAGCAGACCTAGGTATAGTAAGTGGTGTTTTATTACATTTGTTGGCTGTCATAAAATCTGCAGTAAAAACAAGTGATTGTTAAATTGCGTTTATGAAATTATTGCGCCCTGTATGCTTAAAATATTCAAAATACATAAATAGTATACATTTGCCTGTTACTAAATACTTAGATCATTATCAATCTTTAATGGAAGTGTTTGGAAGTTTTTTAAGAGCTTTATAGGTATAATAGAATAGACTTAAGACCATGGCTGTAGGCATGTGGTCCTTAACTCTGACATCATGCCATGTTAATGAGGAAGCTGTGCTTGTTTCATACACCATTCCTTTAAATCAGTTGTTTTCCAGTTCAACATACGAGCTAACTTTGCTAACATTAGCAGCTCTTGTGAGTGACTCACCCCACGGGACCTACGGTGGCATCGGATGCTCAACCAAGGCAATTTAGCACAACTGACTACAACTCTCAATTTCTGACATGCCCGCAGTAAATGAATTACCGTATTTCCTTGAGTTGCCGCCGGGGCGCTAATTAATTTAAAACCTCTTCCCACCCCTGCGCTTACCAAAGGCATGCGGTAAAAGTAAGCATGCGCTAATTAATTTAAAACCTCTTCTGACTCCTGCGCTTACCAAAGGCATGCAGTAAAAATGTGAGTGTGATGTAAGGATGCTATCATGAAAAGCACATTTAATTAAAAAAAAGGTTATTATGGTCTTACCTTTTATGTAACGCATGTGTCAAATACATACATTTGTGGAGACTATTAAGCTCTTGCCTTTCTATTTACTGTTTGCGCGCTTCCCAGTCACGTGACCGCCACAGTCCAATCAGCTGTAGTTGTATGCCGGTAGCAGGAAGTGACTGGTATGCTATTTACTCTTTGGGAACTCTGTGCTCTCTCCCTGTCACTTGAGGGAGAGAGCACCCTCTCCTTCGTCACGTGACGAGGTTAGGGTTAGGTACCCTAATCCCACGCCGCCAACTCCAGCCGTGCCCTGCCTGTCTGTCGGACTGTCTGCTTCACAGGTATTAATAAAACACAGCTGCTTACTGTTCTTTTTAGCATACCGCTATTCAATAGCTTGGACCTTAAATCCTACTGAATAGCTCTTAATCTTCTTCCCTTTATGCGATTTCAAATTACAAGTATTGAAATCAGCCTCCTCCATTTTGAAAATGATGACAGGGGAAGTGTCATTCCTGACGTCACAAGTTTGACCGGGCGGTAATGCTAAGCATGCGCTAATTATTTTGCCAAGCGAGTTTGACCCGGCAGTAATTCAAGGGAGCCGCATACTATACACCCGGCCGCAATTCAAGGAAATACGGTAGTTTATTTAGATTCGTGACACCTTTTTTAGAAATAATGTTATGTGTAATGTACCAATTTTAAACACTTGCGAGGGTGTAAAATACAATCTATTGAAGATGTTAAAATGACTGTTTTTACTCCATCTAAAGCAGTGGTCCCCAACCACCGGGCTTGATTGGTACCGGGCTGCAGAAGAATTTTTTATAAAAAAAAATTTAAGTTGAATTTTTTTAAATTTTTTTATTAAATCAACATAAAAAACACAAGATACACTTACAATTAGTGCCCCAACCCAAAAAACCTCCTTTTTTCATGACAAAAAATAAAATACCCCCCGTTTTCAAATTATCAAGCGTTGATCGGTCCGCAGCTACAAAAAGGTCGGGGACCACTGATCTAACGGGCTTATTGGTATTTTTCTAAATATTACGTTACATGTCTTTTTCTAAAATGTTTTAAGTCATCCATTGCTAAACACATGCATCATTTGCATTCCAAGTGTGATGTTAATTTATTGTACCATAAAACATTTAACTAATTAAAAAAAAAAACATTCTGATTTTAGAAAACTTATCCTCCAGTTTGGGGTTATCATGCATATTTTCAGAGGGTATGTCTTTTTACAGGATATTTTAAAGGGATAAAAAGGCTTCTGAATATATAAAAAACAAAACTGCACTGCTCTTGCTTTATGCTTGGCGGCTGTAATTAGATGATGGAGCTATTATTTTAGTAAGGCCTCTTTCTACAGCATCACATTGGGATTACCCTTTTTTCTTTTTTTTTTTCTTGATAGTTTAGAAGGTTTATGTTTGAGTTTTATAAATGTCCAATTGGCCAATGTTTTTGTTTTTACAGTGGTATCACCCTACGTTGAGGCCTTTGACGAGATCATCAATGGCCCTGTGACTCAGTACTACTCTTTGAGCCAGCAGATAGGCGGGGATGTCCTGAAACATGTACGTATTGATTATGTAGATGCTGCTGGAATTAGTGCACCCTTAATGAGCATTTAATGTGCTGTTTATATAACTGAAATATACTGTATATTAGACTATCATTTGTAATTTCCTCTGCCATGGTGATAATATTCTCATCCAGGTCTTGTTTTTCTTTTCCTCCTCACAGGCAGAAATGATGAAGCAGGCATTCTCTAGTCAGAGACAACTTCTCATCACGGCCTCCTCTGCGCAGAAGCCCTCTGATGTCAGTTACTCATTTTGTTTATTTACACATTTTAAACAATTGCATACCTTATAATTACAATCTGCAGTTAACTGTAGATAGTTACTGCTCACACAAAGTGCTTATTATAATTTAGGGATTTATTTTTGTTCACTCTTAGTTTTTTTTTTTTTTAAATAGTATGTGAAGTGAAATTTCTCTTCCTGTTGGTCCAGGCGGTTTTGACCAGCCTTCTGCAGCCGGTGTCCAAAGCCATCCAGCAGGTGCAGGCATTCCGTGAGCAGAACCGTACGTCTCAGCACTTCAACCACCTTTCTGCTGTCAGCGAGAGCGTGCCTGCCCTGGGATGGGTTGCTATGGTGGGCATATTTCCCCATGTGTGAGACAGTAGAAAGCATTGTGTTTGCAAGGCTGTGGGTGAAATAATGACAACTCCTCGCCAACTGGGGCATGATGGTCCACAAACCGCTCGGCTGTTGTAATTTGGATAGCTGATACTCTACTCTATGCCTTTTTTTAAATGCATCAGAAGCAGAGCTTGAACTGTTACATTCCACAATGTACCACTGATTGTTCTCCATGTTGCCTCTCTGTTCCAGGACCCAAAGCCATGCCCGTATGTAAAAGAGATGCAGGATGCAGCCATGTTCTACACCAACCGTGTGCTCAAGGAATACAAGGATAAGTAAGGATTTTTTGTTCTCGATTCTGCTGAGATTGAGTATAGCCTAGCTATTTTCCAGTACAGCAAAATGTACAGTAATTGTTGCATAGAACACTACAAGTGAGCTTTTTTCCCCTTCCTTTTAGACTCTTTTCTAAAAGAGCTTTTTTTTTAAGTCAGCATTTATGCGCCACAAGCTGTCTGGTTGTGCACTTCCTGTGTTAAAACATGCCATGATTACAATGAACAAGCTTTCTTCAGTGCTGCTGTAATACCGATCAGGCTTTAGAAGTAGATAGAATTAAATAAACACACTGATTTGTTTGGAGTTGATCATGCTTCCTGAGTGATTGCATCACTATTTACACACATGTTTATGTGTGTAAATAGTGGCCTTAAACATGTGTCACATGTTTAAGGGTAAAAGTAAAACATTACCAGCAAATTTACAAAAAATATTTGTTCACACTTCTGAGAGTACAGAGCATAGAAGAATCAGTAATAAAGGACAACTTTAAAACAAATGTGTATATCAGTGGTGGGGGTTAAACTATGGAATTCTCTTTACAATGAGATAAAAGACTGTCAAAATATATTTCAATTGAAAAAAATATACAAAGACAGAACAATAAGATCATATGGACAGCCATAAGTGTTTACGTTTTACTTATTCTTTTGTCTGGTTTTGTATCATCTTGTGAGGTGTAAATGATTTTTTTTTTCAGTTTGTATTTCATGAAACTTTGCACTTGTACTTTTTTGTTGTTTTTTTTCTTTGTTTTCATTATATTTGGATGTATTTGTTGGTTTGTAAGATATCCATTAAGTAAGACTATGTATTATGTTGAAAGGGGCAGGAAAATATAGGATTTTTCTTCATCCTGCTTCTTCTCAGTGAAGTGAATTATATTTATATAGCGCTTTTCTCTAGTGACTCAAAGCGCTTCACATAGGAAAACCCAATATCTAAGTTACATTTAAACCAGTGTGGGTGGCACTGGGAGCGGGTGGGTAAAGTGTCTTGCCCAAGGACACAACGGCAGTGACTAGGATGGCGGATTCGAACCTGGAACCCTCAAGTTGCTGGCACGGCGACTCTACCAACCGAGCTATTCCGCCCCCAGGCATTGGTGTATAATTGTCTATCGACCAAAGATGCACATCAATGAAGGAGA
This sequence comes from Nerophis ophidion, assembly GCF_033978795.1. Taxonomy (NCBI): domain Eukaryota; kingdom Metazoa; phylum Chordata; class Actinopteri; order Syngnathiformes; family Syngnathidae; genus Nerophis; species Nerophis ophidion. Next base: position 1,419,076 of record NC_084631.1, on the reverse strand, counting down.
TAAAGAAAAAATGAATGAAAAACTATTGAATGTCGGGTCAAATCAATATTATTCCAATGTGATCAGATTACTCAGGATGCATGAGGTTCCATCTTCTATTATAAAAATCAAAGACAACAATTCTTCCCTGTCATGCTCGCAGGGACAAGAAGCATGTGGACTGGGTGCGGGCATATGTGTCCATCTGGACCGAAATGCAGAGTTACATCAAGCAGCACCACACCACCGGTCTGTCTTGGAGCAAGACCGTGAGTTTCACAATAGCTGCTGTCTTAACTTGCATACTTCCTTCTGTTAGTTTGCTTGCATAGAAGTGGACAAAGTTTCTGACTCAACTGGTATCCTTTAGGTAGACTGGTGCGGTTTATCACAAATAAAAACATAATGATTTCCTCCGCAGGGCCCAGTGGCAACAACCGCTGCAGCCCCTCCCAGTGCGCCTGGCGGAATCCCTCCCCCACCCCCTCCTGGTCCACCTCCTCCTCCAATTAGCGATACCTCTGGCGAGAATGATGCTGCCCTCAGTCGCAATGCGTTGTTCGAGTCCATCAACAAAGGAGCGGACATCACCAGGGGTAGCTTTTCACAATGACTGAATTGTTATAATTGCAATATTATTAAATGTCCGGTATCCATCATTCCTTGCAGGCCTCCGGCATGTTAAGGATGATCAAAAGACCCACAAGAATCCTGATTTAAGATCTCAGACGGCTCCTGTCCGCACCGGACCAAAGCCCTTTAGCTCCCCTTCCTCTCGACCTGCTGCATCGGCTACCCCGACGCGCACGCTTCCTCCAGTTTTGGAGCTGGATGGAAAGAAGTGGAAAGTGGTAAGTTTCTCAGTCCACCAGGGGGGAAGCTGGCATTTTTCTAGGTTGCTGTTGTCCATATCAAAAATGTCCCACCCAACAGAGGTTGGACAGCGATTCCGTTTAAGAGAATGTTGGAATGATGGGTCAGTAGTGTACATTCTCTCGGGGTGTTCGAAAAATATCAGGCTGATATGAGAAATTATGGCGTCTGATAACCTATTAAACGCTCCAGTGAGGCGAGATTTCACGTATTGTGCTGTAGGTGGGTTAGAGTGAGCAGATCCAGCGCTCCTTTTCTCATGCGTGCCCTGCTGTGATCCTGTCGTAAACTTCCTCCAAACTCATTGTAAAACAAACATGGCGTCTTCATTGTTTTAGAGCAGGGGTGTCAGGCCCGTGAACAGGTTTTATCAGGCCCGCGGGATGAGTTTGCTAAGTATAAAAATTAGCTGAAATTTTTGAATGAAAGAAATCGCTGTTTTAAATGTGTCCACTAGATGTCACAATAACAAATCTTTGTAGATTATGATACATATGTAAAAAAAAAAAAAAAACATTCAAGGAAAATGAGCAAACTACATAAACGACATCCTGTAATTTGATTTTGATATACTTGTTTTTTCTTAATAGATTAAAAATTAAAACCAATGAGTTGACTGAACATTATTACCACATTAATTATTCAGAAAGTATAAATAACGACAAATCTAGCATACTATTAATCGCAACATGTAGGTGTAAAAAAAAAAAAACCCCAACATTAAGATTTGTACATTTTCAGAATGTGCTTGTTTTAAAAAAAAATCTGAAGATGTCTCTCTTTTTAAGTTATCGTGCCGTGATTTTACCAGTCCGGACCAATTGGGAGTAGAATTTTCTCCATGTGGCCCCCAATGTAAAATGAGTTTAACACCCCTGTTTTAGAGGAAAACGTTTGGGTGCTATTTTCTCCAAATATAGGGGGGAGGAAACCTCAAGCTTCAACATATCAAGACTTATCAACCATCTGAAACGGTAACATCACTATGACCATATTTTTTTAAATCCTAGGAAGATGCTGCGTCATCACTTGGTGAATGTGGTTCTAGAGTCAAAGCGCTTTGAGTAGCTAAATGGTAGAAAAGCGCTATACAAGTAAAATTAATTCAAATTGTTTTAGTCCGTCACAAATTGGGTTGCGTGGCACATGCGCCTCACCTCTGGTTTCTGCCCTGTGTTTGATTGATTGGGATATGTCTATGTTTTACTTTAGAAAATCTTTTTAAAATTAATGCAACCGTACAGTGAGTTTATATCCTGTCAGTTGACAAATTATTCATTAAGTTTTCTTTTTCATGGTGACCCGTTGATCGCACAACATTGGCGGGATGGATTATTAAATAAAGTACTATCTATTCAACAGTTTTTATATAAGCAGATGACTTCCACATCTCCTGTTATAAAGCATGTGGAAGGCAGCGGTGTATAACTGGCGAAAGGATTACATTAATTCTATACGTGTGAATATAGCTCAGATTTTTTCTATCGTGCAGAAAAGTGTACAGCCCTGAAGTCTAAATCAAAGTATTAGCACACAAACTACACTTTAGGTAAAGTAACATACTGTAGTCTTCTAATTCAGTGGTTCTCAAATGGGGTTACATGTACCCCTGGGGCTTTTTGAAGGTATGCCAAGGGGTAAGTGAGATTTTAAAAAAATATTCTAACAATAGCAACAATTCAAAAATCCTTTATAAATTTATTTATTGAATAATACTTCAACAAAATAAGAATGTAAGTTCATAAACTGTGGGGAAAAAAACCCAACAGTGCAATATTCAGTGTTGACAGCTAGATTTTTTTGTGGACATGTTTCATAAATATTGATGTTAAAGATTTATTTTTTTGTGAAGGAATTAAGTTGATGGATCTCTATTACAATCCCCAAAGAGGGTTCTTTAAGTTGATTACTTCTATGTGTAGAAATCTTTATTTATAATTGAATCACTTATTTATTTTTCAACAAGTTTTTAGATATTTTTATATATTGTTTTCCAAATAGTTCAAGAAAGACCACTACAAATGAGCAATATTTTGCACTGTTATACAATGTAATAAATCAGAAACTGATGACACAGTGCGGAATTTTACTTCATCTCTTTTTTTTCAACCAAAAATGCTTTGCTCTGATTAGGGGATATTTGAATTTAAAAAAAATGTTTACGGGGGTACATCACTGAAAAAAGGTTGAGATCCACTGTTCTAATTGATCTCTTTACTCCGCAGGAGAACCAAGAAAACGCACCAAATCTGGTGATCAGTGACACTGAGCTGAAGCAGGTGGTTTATGCTTTCAAGTGTAATAAGAGCACTCTGACCATCAAGGGCAAAATCAACTCCATCATTCTTGGTAACAAAGGAGCATGTTTGTTTCTGGTTTATTCTCCAGTGTCATGATATGGGAGTAACGTTGCTTGTCTTGTGCTTCCCCTGTCAAGATAACTGTAAGAAAATGGGGTTGGTGTTTGAGAACGTCGTGGGCATTGTTGAAATCATAAACTGCAAGGATGTCAAGATCCAGGTGTGTGATACATCATTCTTTAACAAACAAGGGCCATTACACTGAATCTGTGCCATTTTACTTTATTAACACTCTCACGGCTCAGCCTGAGGGATCGAAGGTCCGTATTATCGTGCAGCTACATTACCCTTACTGCTACCTCTCTGCTCTACGAGGGCGTGTGACATATGTAAGAAGGTGCGTTTGCTGTCTGTGAGAAGGAAACAGGAAAGCGCGAGAAGAGCCTGTAGTGTATTGCCAGCAGCTAAAAGCAACTGCATGTGAACCTATACTCGAATATTACGATATAGTCATTTTCTATATCGCGCAGAGACAAACCCGCAATATATCGTGTAAATCGATATCGTCCAACCCTAATCCTCATCCAAAATCCATCAAAGTCCTCTTCTTCTGTGTACCAAATGAACAGCTGGGCAAGTTCTCCATCAAACACGCCAGATTCCCTCTCCACATTTTCAAAGTCAGTCTCGTTGTCAATTAGCATAGCACAGGGGTAGGGAACCTATGGCTCTAGAGCCAGATGTGGCTCTTTTGATGACTGCATCTGTCTCTCGGATAAATCTGAGCTGACATTGCTTAACAGGATAAGTAATGAATAATTCCACTTGTAATCACCGTGTTAAAAACAACATTGAAAATATAAAACATTCTCATGCATTTTTATGTTCAAGAAGTTGCGTTAATGGTAAGAAGTAATTGATTTATTATTGGTTAGTGTGGGACTTGCCCTCTTGGGGGTTCTTCAGACCACCAAGAGCCTGTTTTAGGGTTCCAATATTTTTTTGTTTTATTTTTCTCTGTTGCTTTACAGCAATTGTCTTTTTCTCTTTCGTCCTCACTCGCGCTCTGGCTCCAGCCCCAACCCTGTCCCTCCTCCTGGCTGCTGCTTATAACAGAGCGACAAGTGATTAGATAAAAAGGCCAAGGTGGGCTGTCTACGCACCTGTCGTTGATTTCGAGGCCGGTCCTGGCAACATCCCGCTTTGCTGCAGGCCACGCCCCCTCCACAGTTAGCTTCAGAATAACAATGTTATTACAAAGAATAAGAGACTTATTGTACTCTGGAAATGTTGGTTTTACTTAAAAAATACACGCGTTTAGTTGTGTTCAGTGTTAAAAAAAAATATATATATTATATGGCTCTTAGGGAAATACATTTTAAAATATTTGGCTTCTTGGCTCCCTCAGCCAAAAAGGTTCCCGACCCCTGGCATAGCAGGTTGCACAACCATAAAAGTCGACTTCTCTTGCCCCTCTGCGCGTATTGATTCGCTACCGTGCTGGTCCCCTTCTTCTCCAGTGTGCTTCACCGGGATGTCGAAAGTGAGCGGCACCTCGGCCAGGTTGGTGATGTTTGTCTGCATTTTTTTTAATTTACTACGCACATAGCAGCACTATATGGTCACTGGGGGCGTACCTTTTTAGCATCTTCTCTCACCTGAAACCTTCACCCTATGACGGCCGCATGCTGTCCTCAGTCACGTCCGCTTTTCCTGTCATATAACATCTATGGCTTTTGGAACTCAGTGCGCACACACAACAACCTATCTGGATTCCATAAGGAATTGGTTCGATAAGAGGATTTGATAATGGGCTCAAACTCGATAGTTTCTTAACAAACATCATCCCTAATCAGATCCCACATGCAGAATACTTTGATTAATTTAAAAATATATATTTTACAGTTAATTCTATCGCACATTTAAGCCTATTTCATGGGGAGGCAAGCGGCACTGATTTGGTGGAAATGTCCATATACAGCAGGGGTCAGCAACCCAAAATGTTGAAAGAGCCATATTTGACCAAAAATACCAAAAAATAATCTGCCTGGAGCCGCAAAAAATGAAAAGCTGTTAGTGTTCATGAAGGCAACACATGACGTAAGTGTCTATATTAGCTATGTTAGCCTACTATCAAAAGGACTGTCGTAGGTTGATGCAAATCTTTGTTGACAGAAATGTTGAAATATAATATTTCTTCTACCCATTTTACAAAATTGGAAAACATTAGTGAAACAGAGGCTTCTTAGAAGATGATATGTTTAGATATAACTGTCTTAGAATGGCCAAAGGTCTAAGTTGAAGAAAATGGCGAGCTGTCTTCTTTGAATGGATTTATAACAATCTACGCGAGCTGGGTAACGTTTGCTGTGGTCTGGAACAACATGGCACACAAACAACTATCAGACGTGCAGCCAATATTACATACAGGTACGTCATGAGAAATGCAGATATAAATTAGACAGGACATAGGAAATTAAATGAGCTCAAATATACATACAAGTGAGGCATAATGATGCAATACGTACATAAAGCTATCCTAAATAGCATGTTAGCATTGATTTGCTAGAAGTCATGCACTCTACACAAGTCAATAACATCAACAAAGCTCACTTTTGTGCATTCACACACAGCATAAATAATTTGGTGGACAAAATGGGACAAAGAGTGGCATAAAACAAGAAAATTGTACATGTAAACAAACTCCAGTGAGTTCAAGGACTGCCAAAATTAGGACAAAACACTCGCCAAATACTCTCATCAGAAAAGCATGTTTCTTATAAATAGTGAGATTGTCCTCCTAGAGCAGGGGTAGGCAACCCACGGCTCTTGGATCACTCTGTGGCTCAGCTGCATACTTGCCCCCCCCACCCACCCCATTTTTCCAGGAGGTTTTCCGGATTTCAGTGCCTCTCCCAGAAATCTCCACAGGATAACACTCAGATTTTCACTCTGACAACAATATTGAAGGCGTGTCGTGATGGCAATGCCTTAAACGTCACCTCCACCATGTTGTCGCGGCTGCTTTAATACTAAGCTATATGAGTGCCGGCCGGCCACATCTAGTGTGCGGCTGCTGACTCAACGCGCAAGTGACTGCAGGGCATACTTGTTCAACAGCCATACAGGTTACATTGAGGGTTGTGATACAAACAACTTTAACACTCTTACTAATATGCGCCACACTTTGAACTCACACCAAACAAGAATGACAAACACATTTCGGAAGAACATCCGCACTGCAACACAACAGAACAGGTACGTTGGTTGGGGGGGGGGGGGGGGCAGGGTTTGGTGGTACCGTGAGTGTATAAAGTAGCCCGGAAGAGTTCGGGGTACATGGGATTCTGGTTATTTGTTCTGTTGTGTTACAGTGCGGATGTTCTCCCGAAATGTGTTTTTCATTCTTGTTTGGTGTGGGTTCACAGTGTGGCACATATTAGTAAGAGTGTTAAAGTTGTTTATATTACAACTAGGGCTGGGCGATATATACGATATATTGCAGGTTTGTCTCCGTGTGATATAGAAAATGACTATCGTAATATTCGAATATACGTTCACACGCAGGACTTTTAGCTGCGGGCGTACACTTCAGGCTCTCCTCGCTCTTTCCCGTCTCTCCTTCTTGCAGACAAGCAGGCTTACATACGTCACACGTCACATACATGCCCTCGCAGGGCAGAGAGGTTAAAAAAAAAAAAAAAGGGGGCAGAGAAGTAGCGATGTGGCTAATGTTAGCTGCTAACTTGGCCGTATGAGAGAAAGATGGTGCGGATCTGGTAACAAATGAAGGAAGACTTAATTCCCAATAACAGCAGGGTTTCCATCGTCTGGCAGTGGTTCGGCTTCAAGTGGGAATATGTCGAATAGACAACCGTAATTTGTCAAGTGTGGGGAAAGCATTGCTATAAAAAGTAGCATTACTGCTAATATGTAGCATCATTTGAAAAGTCACTCGCTAGAGAATGAAGAGAATTTCATAACCTTAGTAACATACAACATAGTGAAGGACGAATACTATTTGATTTCCTATTATGCAGCTCATTTTTATTTGACACTTAAAATGTCTCTGACAAGCTTGAACTTTATGTTTTGGAAATGACTTGAACGTTTGTGCCATTGCTTAATAACTTTTTAATAAATACACTTTTGTTCAATTGACTTAGCTGTGATTTCCCTCTCTGCATGAAAGTTTAAAAGTAGCATATATGAATGCAGTATGAAGAATGTTTTAATGTAGACACATAGAATCATCATACTGCTGTCATTATATGCATCAAGTGTTCATTCAAGGCCAAGGCAAAATATCGTAATGTATATCGCGATATGGCCTAAAAATATCACGATATTAAAAAAAGGCAATATCGCCCAGCCCTAATTACAACCCTCAGTGTAACCTGTATGGTTGTTGAGCAAGTATAACTTGCAGTCATTTGTGTGTCTGCAGAAGCCTCATACAACATGTCAATGGGCTGGTAAGCTGTGTTACGGTTGTAGGGGGCGCTAAACACATTGCTATCATAGCACGCCCTTATTATTGTTGTTTGGGTGAAAACCAGCAGACAGTCGAGAGAAAGGTTGTTCTGAAACTCTGTAGTCTCCCGGAAAAATTGAGATGGTTGGCAAATGTGATGTTGTCAAGCGGCATTTAAATAAAACTTGCGGGCCTCACTAATAATAAATGTTCATATTAAGGTGCGGGCTGCGTGTCTGAGACCCCTGGTTGATAGCACAAAGCAAAAAAAAAAACTTTGTACACTGTTATTTCATTTTAAATTTCAAAAGTCTCTTGTGGCTCCCATAGTTTTCCTTATTTTGTGAAACGGGTCAAAATGGCTCTTTGAGTGGTAAAGGTTGCCGATCCCTGTCCTAGAGAAACCCTATTAAAACAAATATATTTTTTCCCCATCTTTTTCTATTTTCATACATTTTTGAAAAGCTCCAGGGAGCCACTAAAGAGCCACATGCGGCTCTAGACTCCTGATATACAGTATCAGCCTGTGTAACAAATGTTGCACTGAGAAATGCTGTCGCCTCCAGGTTCTGGGTAAGGTCCCGACCATCTCCATCAACAAGACTGATGGTTGCCATGTGTACCTGAGCAAGGACTCGCTCCAATGTGAGATCGTCAGCGCCAAGAGCTCTGAGATGAACATCCTGATTCCCCAAAAAGATGGCGATTTTGTAAGTCGCGTCTGGAGTTTAAAATGCTAGTTTGTGTCCACTGACCTTGCCGCTTTCCATAGACGGAGCTTCCAGTTCCGGAGCAGTTCAAGACCGTCTGGGATGGCGAGAAGCTCGTTACCACGACAACCGAGATTGCAGGATAGAGTGGCAGCATGAGAAAGGGCCGCCTGTTCTCGACACCGCACACACGCCCCTCTACCCCCGCCATCTCGCCCACCTGACTGATATGACCCCACTCACCAGCTAACCCACACTGTAGAGGTGAGAATCGAATGTCATGCGTTAACACCCGCCCCTCCTAGCCCTTCCTTCCCACAGCCAACGAGGACTTGCTCACTTTTATCGGAAGCATTTCCTCCAGCCAATTAGCAGGGAGCACTTTTCCATGAGCATCTGGATAATGTTATGCTTTACACCTCAATTGGAGGGGTTGTAGTTTAGTTGGTTTTTTTTTTCCTGGGGCCAGTCAGGCATAATTGTCAGAATACTTCATCCATTTTTTACAGCGGCTTATATGCAATTCAATGAAGCACTTGTTAACAAATCCTTTCCGTGGTCTCTATATCGCACATTGAAAATAGACATTTAATATTGTCAGCACATTTAAAATTGGGTCGTGCGTGCAAATGCCAGATCTTCTAACCTTACAAGGAAATTGGTCATCTTGTTGGACTACAACAAGATCATATTCGCATATGCTTGTGTGCACATTCCCGAGTATTACATTCCATGTTAGGACCGGTTGTGGCGAAAAGCAAGGCGATCCAGCCTGTTAGCTTTTGAGGCTAAGTGGTTTCTCAGAGAGATGTCAGCATGTTTTTGAGATACTTCACTCATTAGCCATGATTGCACAGTTTGGCTAGCAGTCCTTTTTATATTGTCTCTTTCTTTAACCTTTTTTTGGGGGGGGCAGGGTCCACAATCTGCTCATTAGTACTGGAGACATCATTAAAATGTTGCAATAACATGCATGTGTTTTCATTTCTTACATTTGGATTCATCAGGATTTATCACAGGTTATTACTTGCTTGCTAGATAAAAATGTCCGAAAACATCGGCCGATAAATCCTTTTAAATGTAATATCGGTTTAGAAAAGTAAAATGTATGACTTTTTAAAACGCCGCTGTACGGAAAATTGCGTCTCCCGGTCATACTTACCAACCCTCCCGATTTTCCTGGTAGATTCCCGAATTTCAGTGCCCATCCAAAAAATCTCCCGGGGCAACTTTCCTCCCGATTTCCACCCAGACAACAATATTGGGGGCGTGCCGGCCCAATAACATGATATCTACGGCTTTTCACACACAAGTGAATGCAAAGCATACTTGGTCAACAGCCATACAGGTCACACTGAGGATTATCTGTATAAACAACTTTAACACTGTTACAAATGGGCGCCACGCTGTGAACCCACACCAAACAAGAATGACAAACACGTTTCGGGAAAACATACGCACCGTAACACAGCATAAACAGAACAGAACCCCTTGCAGCACTAACTCTCCCGGGACACTACAATATACACCCCCCGCTACCCCCTACCCGCCACCTCATGCTCTCTCAGGGAGAGCAGGTCCCAAATTCCAAGCTGCTGTTTTGAGGCATGTTTAAAAAAATAATGCACTTTGTGACTTCAATAATAAATATGGCAGTGCCATGTTGGCATTTATTTTCCATAATGTGAGTTGATTTATTTTGGAAAAACCTTGTTACATTGTTTAATGCATCACAACAAAATTAGGCACAATAATGTGTTAATTCCATAACTGTATATATTTATATCGGTAATTAAGAGTTGGACAATATCGGATATCGGTAAAAAAGCCATTATCGGACATCTCTATTGCTTAATTTCAATTAACTTAAAAAGACTGGAATATTTGGATACAAATGCAAATTTACTGTCAGAATTGTATTTGCTCAAAGTTTGGCCACAGTTTTATCTAAAGTCCAGTCAGGGTTTGTCTCCTCACTAACATGTGCCTTACCTGACCATACAGATGCCAGAAAAAGTACGTGAACCTTTGGGATTACTTGGATTTCTGCACAATTTGAGTTATGATCTTTAAATCACAATAGACCGTCTTCTTACTTCAACTAATACTGCACATCAAATGTGATGTTTTATTTTTTAACACAACGTAGCCGAGGGGTTAGAGTGTCCGACCTGTGATCGGTAGGTTGTGAGTTCAAACCCCGACTGAGTCATACCAAAGACTATAAAAATCGGAGCCATTACCTCCCTGCTTGGCACTCAGCATCACGGGTTAGAATTTGGGGGTTAAATCACCAAAAATGATACCTGGGCGCTACTGCTCCCCTCACCTCCCAGAGGGGGATCAAGAGACTGAGTCAAATGCAGAGGACACATTTTGCCACACCGTGTGTATGTGAGAGAGACACTATCATTGATACTTTAACTTTTAAACATTCACACTGTAGTATGTGAAGTCCTAAGCTGATGACTTCTCTAAGAGTCAACCTGGAGTCCAACCACTGTGATGAGGTTACAGGTGTTAATTAAAGCTGCCCTGCCCAAATAAACCAAACACCCGTTTGGAGATCGATGTTCTCAAGAAATATTGCCTGATGTCGACAGCTGCCTAGCACAAAAGTGTTCTCTGAAAACCTACTAAGAAGAATGATTGACTCACGTGAAGCTGGAAAAGGTTACAAAAGTACCTCTAAAAGCCTTTCATTTATTTAGACTTTTATTAGTAGTTTGCACAGTACATATTGCATACAATTGACCACTAAATGGTAACACTGCAATAAGTTTTTCAACTTGTTTAAGTCCACGTTAATCAATTCATGGTAATATTGTTCATGTCTGCGGTTAAAACCGATTGTCTACAAACGGTGATAGATCAGCACTGATGCCACTCTAGGTGTGGTCATTCTGTAAAGTTGACCGCAATAGCACGGCGCTGAATGCTCAATGACGTGAAAAACAATCCTAGAGTGTCAACTAAAGAGCGATGAAAGCCTCAAACAAGAGTGAAGATCATAGGAGGACAAGAAAAATAACATTGCTGCATGTGTAAAGTTTGCAAAAGAGCACCTGGATGTTCCACAGCACTTCAGGTAAAATATTCTGTGGACAAATGAAACCAAAATGCTGTGTGTGGAGGAGAAAAAAGATCAAAACCTCAACGGTGAAATATAGTAGAGGGAGCATCATGGTGTGAGGCTACTTTGTTGTCATCGGCGGAAAAATACATTCCCAATCGTATCCATCCATCCATCTTATCAGAGGTCGGGTCACTGGGGCAGCAGCCTAAGCAGGGAAGCCCAGACTTCCCTCTCCCCAGCCTCTTCGTCCAGCTCTTCCCGGGGGATCCCGAGGCGTTCCCAGGCCAGCCGGGAGACATAGTCTTCCCAACGTGTCCTGGGTCTTCCCCGTGGCCTCCTACCGGTTGGATGTGCCCTAAACACCTCCCTAGGGAGGCGTTCGCGTGGCATCCTGACCAGATGCCCGAACCACCTCATCTGGCTCCTCTCCATGTGGAGGAGCAGTGGCTTTACTTTGAGTTCCTCCCTTATGGCAGAGCTTCTCACCCTATCTCTAAGGGAGAGATCAAAACTCATTTGGGCCGCTTGTACCCGTGATCTTATCCTTTCGGTCATGACCCAAAGCTCATGACCATAGGTGAGGATGGGACCGTAGATCGACAAGTAAATTGAGAGCTTTGCCTTCCGGCTCAGCTCCTTCTTCACCACAACGGATCGGTACAACGTCCGCATTACTGAAGACGCCGCACCGATCCGCCTGTCGACCTCACGATCCACTCTTCCCTCACTCGTGAACAAGACTCCTAGGTACTTGAACTCCTCCACTTGGGGCAGGGTCTCCTCCCCAACCCGAAGTTGTATCAAAACATGTTATAGGAAAACTAAAGAGCACCAGTCTGCCAACCAAAGTCCAAGGGATGATGACCCATAAAAGTACATTAACAGAATGGCTTAAATAGTAGTAGAAAATACACATTCTGGAGACTCAACCCCATTGAGATGCTGTGGCATGACCTGAAGAGGGCACTCTATACCAGACATCCCAAGAATATTCCTAAACTGAAACACTTATGAAGAAGAATGGTCCGAAAGTTGGCCCTGCGATGAGGCGGTGACTTGTCCAGGGTGTAACCTGCCTTCTGCCTGATTGTAGCTGAGATAGGCATTAGCGACCACAAAGGGAAAAAGCGGTAGAAAATGGATGGATGGAATGGTCCAAAAGTCTGATCTGCAACTAGAGTCAATGTTTGGTTGAGGTTCTTGTTGGCAAAAGAGGCTCAAGCGGTTATTAAATCCAAAGATTCACTTTTTCCAACCTTCTTCATGAATGTTCACATGTGTTCAGTAAACAAAAACATTTTTTAGTTTTTTTTTGGCTGCAGTTTAAGTTTAAGCAGACTGGGGTGGCGACTTGTCCAGGGTGTACCCCGCCTTCCGCCCGAATGCAGCTAAGATAGGCTCTAGTATCCCCCGCCACCCCAAAAGGGACAAACGGTAGAAAAATGGATGGGTTTGTCTATTGTCGTGATTTAAGTGAAGGTCAGAACATTTAATGTCCACTTTATGCAGAAATCCAAGTAATCTCAAAGGGTTTTTGTAGTTTTTCTCCGCAGTAAAGGTAAATACTTATGTCCAGTCAGAATAATTTGCATGATTAATCCGTGAACATACAGTACAGGCCAAAAGTTTGGACACACTTTCTTCTCATTCAATGGGTTGTCTTTATTTTCATGACTATTTACATTGTAGATGTCACATCAAAACTATCAATGAACATGTGGAGTTATGGTGAAATAACTGAAAACATGTTTGTGTTTCTAGGTCCTTCAAAATAGCCACCTTTTGCTCTGTTTACTGCTTTGCACACGCTTAGCATTCTCTCTGGGCTTAAAGAGGAGTCACCTGAAATGGTTTTCACTTCACAGGTGGGTTGATTAGTGGGATTTATTGCTTTATCGATTGTGTTTGTTCAAAACTTTGGTCTGTACTGTACATAATGCCTTTTTTTTTTTATTAATCACATTGGTTAACTCTTTATTTTGACAGCCCTAATTAATAGAAGGGTTACAGGTATCCGATCCAAACATTTATCCCTTCCAAACCTCTAAAGGTGTAGTGGCCACATGCGTGGACAGCACATTTTTAGCTTATTTCCAAAATTGTGTACACTACTGCAGTGGTTCTCAACCTTTTTTCAGTGATGTACCCCCTGTCAACATGTTTTTAATTCAAGTACCCCCTAATCACAGCAAAGCATTTTGGTTGAAAAAAAGAGATAAAGAAGTAAAATACAGCACTATGTCATCAGTTTATGATTTATTAAATTGTATAACGGTGCAAAGTATTGCTCATTTGTAGTGGTCTTTCTTCAACTATTTGGAAAAAAAGATGTAAAAATAACTAAAAACTAGTTGAAAAATAAACAAGTGATTCAATTCTAAATGCAGATTTCTCCACATAGAAGTAATCATCAACTTAAAGTGCCCTCTTTGGGGATTTTAACAGAGATCCATCTGGATTCATCAACTTACTTCTAAACATTTCTTCACAAAAAAAGAAATCTTTAACATCAATATTTATGGAACATGTCCACAAAAATCTAGCTGTCAACACTGAATATTGCATTGTTGTATTTCTTTTCACACTTTATGAACTTACATTCATATTTTGTTGAAGTATTATTCAAAATATATATAAAAATCTCACGTACTCCTTGGCATACCTTCAAGTACCCCCACTTTAGAACCGCTGCACTACTGAATTTGGGTCTTACAGCAGCTTATGTTGATACTTATACTGCCATCTGGTGGTGTCAGAAGAGTATAACAATGGATTTGGAAAATAAAAAGTGCATGTGACAGAGTTGTGCTATCTTGCGGGTTCCATGGACCACCAAGCAGACATTTGCTCGCAGGTGTAGACTTATTTATTTATGCAAATGAGACAAGTCTTAAGCGGATTGCTTTTCAGCCGTCCGCGCTCTCGGCCCTGCTCGCGTCCTCCGTGTAGCTTTTCAGCCGTCCCCAGTCGCTTCTGTCTGCCTCCTGCTCTGCCCTCTTCCTAGTAGCATGCGCTGTTTGTTCTCTCGTTCCTTCGTTTCTCCCCCACGTTCACAGCTGCCACCCGTTTTAACAGTGCGAGAGGAGTCATCAATTGTATCCAGGTGCGCCATCCATGCAACCTGATCTCGCTTGTGGCCTCGCCGCTCGCTCGCCATCTCCGCCTCCTTGCCGCCATCTTGCCTCCAGCGTGCCCCGCCTGTCTGTCAGACCGTCAGCTCCGCCTCTCTCCAGTGTAAAAATAGGAATTAGCATGTCGCTAACATGAAGTACACGTTTGTTACTTATGGACTAAGTATATCATATTAAAAGATGATTCTTAGTTTTTATTCTAATTATGGGTCCAATAAGCCCAAATAGCAAAGATAAATAAAAAGCATTTAAACAGCTTGGGCCTTAAAAGGTTTTAAGGAACGTCAAGTCAGAAGATGACTCGTTTAGAAATGTTCTTTATTGCACAAGATGTCAAGTCAACCCGTTGTTTGTAAAATGGTGGCGACTGTGGACATGAGACTGTGCTGAGCAGCAAAAGCGGAAAAGACTGTCACCATCACTTCCTCACAAATGTGCAGCCCCTCAATAGCGCCACCTGTGGTCCAACCACATATAGGTCCCCAAAACAAAGTAAACACAAAGCATGAATGGCTCCGACTATAAATGTATGCATGTTAAAATCATGTTATTGTTAAAATATTCAACATTTGTAAAACTGATTTACACAGGACAGAAGTTAACAGTAAACCTTAGAACCCATCAGCATGCGACAGATCCTCAGTGCAACAGGAAGCAATTAGCGAGAAGCCAGAGTTTTCTCTAATGTTGGAGGTAAGGCAGCAGGTTTGCGTTGAACCACTCTCTACTGAACTGCAGGTGGTCTCCTTTAGTGGCGAGGAAAACCAGCTTCCCTGCCTTGTCCATGGCGGCCAGGCCCAGGCGATCCTGCGTGACCCACAAAAAACTCCCATTCAGTGTCACACATTCCACTTCCGTGTTGGGGAATACGACAAACTAAACACTCTTTGTAAAGGACGCTCTCCTGTAGAGTCTCTGTCTCTTTGGCCTGCCCCGTTTTTAGGAAGCCGAACCACTGAGGAAAAAGGAGTGGAGGCTTGTTTTCTACAAACCCCGTTTCTATATGAGTGGGGAAATTGTGTTAGATGTAAATATAAACAGAATACAATGATTTGCAACCCATATTCAATTGAATGCACTACAAAGACAACATATTTGATGTTCAAACTCATAGACTTAATTTTTTTTCAAATAATTAACTTAGAATTTCATGGCTGCAACACGTGCCAAAGTAGTTGGGAAAGGGCATGTTCACCACTGTGTTACATCACCTTTTCTTTTAACGACACTGAAACATTTGGGAACTGAGGAAACTAATTGTTGAAGCTTTGAAAGTGGAATTCTTTCCCATTCTTGTTTTATGTAGAGCTTCAGTCCTTCAACAGTCCGGGGTCTCCGCTGTCCTATTTTACGTTTCATAATGCGCCACACATTTTCCATGGGAGACAGGTCTGGACTGCAGGCGGGCCAGGAAAGTACCCGCACTCTTTTTTTTTACGAAGCCACGCTGTTGTAACACGTGCTGAATGTGGCTTGGCATTGTCTTGCTGAAATAAGCAGGGGCGTCCATGAAAAAGACGGCGTTTAGATAAATGATAAATGGGTTGTACTTGTATAGCGCTTTTCTACCTTCAAGGTACTCAAAGCGCTTTGACACTACTTCCACATTTACCCATTCACACACACATTCACACACTGATGGAGGGAGCTGCCATGCAAGGCGCCAACCAGCAACCATCAGGAGCAAGGGTGAAGTGTCTTGCTCAGGACACAACGGACGTGACGAGGTTGGTTCTAGGTGGGATTTGAACCAGTGACCCTTGGGTTGCGCACGGCCACTCTCCCACTGCGCCACGCCGTCCCTTGGTAGCATATGTTGTTCCAAAAGCTGTATGTACCATTCAGCATTAATGGTGCCTTCACAGATGTGTAAGTTACCCATGCCTTGGGCACTAATGCACCCCCATACCATCACACATGTGTAAGTTACCCATGCCTTGGGCACTAATACACCCCCATACCATCACACATGTGTAAGTTACCCATGCCTTGGGCACTAATACACCCCCATACCATCACACATGCTGGCTTTTACACTTTGCATCCATAACAGTCTGGATGGTTCGCTTCCCCTTTGGTCCGGATGACACGATGTCGAATATTTCCAAAAACAATTTGAAATGTGGACTCGTCAGACCACAGAACACTTTTCCACTTTGCATCAGTCCATCTTAGATGATCTCGGGCCCAGAGAAGCCGGCGGCTTTTGCTTTGCATATTTGAGCTTTAACTTGCACTTACAGATGTAGTGACCAACTGTATTTAGTGACAGTGGTTTTATGAAATGTTCCTGAGCCCATGTGGTGATATCCTTTAGAGATTGATGTGGGTTTTTGATACAGTGCCCTCTCAGGGATGGAAGGTCACGGTCATTCAATGTTGGCTTCCGGCCATGCCGCTTACGTGGAGTGATTTCTCCAGATTCTCCGAACCTTTTGATGATATTATGGAGCGTAGATGTTGAAATCCCTAAATTTCTTGCAATGTCACTTTGAGAAAGGTTGTTCTTAAACTGTTTGACTATTTGCTCACGCAGTTGTGGACAAAGGGGTGTACCTCGCCCCATCCTTTCTTGTGAAAGACTGGGAAGCTGTTTTTATAGCCAATCATGGCACCCACCTGTTCCCAATTAGCCTGCACACCTGTGGGATGTTCCACATAAGTGTTTGATGAGCATTCCTCAACTTTATCAGTATTTATTGCCACCTTTCCCAACTTCTTTGTCACGTGTTGCAGGCATCAAATTCTAAAGTTAATGATTATTTGCAAAGAAAAAAAATGTTTATGAGTTTGAACATGAAATATGTTGTCTTTGTAGCATATTCAACTGAATATGGCTTGAAAAGGATTTACAAATCATTGTATTCTGTTTATATTTACATCTAACACAATTCCCCAACTCATATGGAAACGGGGTGTCTAAATCCAACATGCTGAACATTTTCACTTTACCTCAGAATCAACCGGATCGACCACCGTGTCCTGCAGAAACTTCACCATGACGAACTTGTCCAGCATCTGAAGATTCTTCTTATAGGTCTCATTGAGCACCTTTCAGAACAGGATCGTAATTCTTACATTATCTCCAAACATGTAGTCATAGGAACAAAGATTCACCCTCTCCTGGTTGATGTCAGCCAGGAAGAGACTGTGCTTCTTGTACAGGTCGTCCTTCAAAGGGTCGTGCCAGTACTGGGCCTGCACCAGGCTGAAAGATGCAACGCGGGGTTAAGTGGTTTAGCGTGAGAGGGGCTCATCATTTATTTATTGAGAGGGCTCACTGTTTTTGCACCAGGTCGCTGTACGCCTCCGTGTTCAGGGCCTTTCGGATCATGTCGCAAATGTAAGAGCTCTCTCCGGGACACCTGGGCAGCCCGTACACGCCTAAGGAGTCCACATTGAAAAGGTGTCTTTTACCATCCAAAACTGCACTCGTCTTTCAAACCTTGGTGCTGGCCGCCCACAGAGATGAGATTCTTCATAGGCGGGGAAGGACATCGCTGGGCCACGGCTCTCCTGCCAACAGAGGAAGTGGCTGACACCCTCAAACTGCAGCGTCCGCAAAGCAGTTACATAAAGGCAGTGTTTTTCAACCTTTTTTGAAGCAAGGCACATTTTTTTTTGTTTAAAAAATGTGGTCTGATAGGATGCAGTGTGTCTCCCATAACAGTGTGACCTCGGACTACCTTAAAGTAACGTGTGGAGTTCCCCAGGGTTCGGTCCTTGGCCCTGCACTCTTCAGCATCTACATGCTGCCGCTAGGTGACGTCATACGCAAATACGGTATTAACTTTCACTGTTATGCTGATGACACCCAACTCTACATGCCCCTAAAGCTGACCAACACGCCGGATTGTAGTCAGTTGGAGGCGTGTCTTAATGAAATTAAACAATGGATGTCCGCTAACTTTTTGCAACTCAATGCCAAAAAAACGGAAATGCTGATTATCGGTCCTGCTAGACACCGACCTATATTTAATAATACAAATATATTTAATAATACAACTTTAACATTTGACAACCAAATAATAAAACAAGGCGACTCGGTAAAAAATCTGGGTATTATCTTCGACCCAACTCTCTCCTTTGAGGCACACATTAAAAGCATTATTAAAACGGCCTTCTTTCATCTCCGTAATATCGCTAAAATTGGCTCCATTTTGTCCACTAAATACCCTGAGATCATTATCCATGCATTTGTTACGTCTCGCCTCGACTACTGTAACATATTATTTTCGGGTCTCCCCATGTCTAGCATTAAAAGATTACAGTTGGTACAAAATGCTGCTGCTAGACTTTTGACAAGAACAAGAAAGTTTGATCACATTACGCCTGTACTGTATATACCTTTATATACATACATATATACCTATACTGTATATACCTTTATATACATACATATATACCTATACTGTATATACCTTTATATACATATATACATACATATATACCTATACTGTATATACCTTTATATACATACATATATACCTATACTGTATATACCTTTATATACATACATATATACCTATACTGTATATACCTTTATATACATATATACATACATATATACCTATACTGTATATACCTTTATATACATATATACATACATATATACCTATACTGTATATACCTTTATATACATACATATATACCTATACTGTATATACCTTTATATACATATATACATACATATATACCTATACTGTATATACCTTTATATACATATATACATACATATATACCTATACTGTATATACCTTTATATACATACATATATACCTATACTGGCTCCCTGTGCACTTAAGATGTGACTTTAAGGTTTTACTACTTACGTGTAAAATACTACACGGTCTAGCTCCATCCTATCTTGCCGATTGTATTGTACCATATGTCCCGGCAAGAAATCTGCGTTCAAAGGACTCCGGCTTATTAGTGATTCCCAAAGCCCAAAAAAAGTCTGCGGGCTATAGAGCGTTTTCATTTCGGGCTCCAGTACTCTGGAATGCCCTCCCAGTAACAGTTCGAGAGGCCACCTCAGAAGAAGCATTTAAGTCTCACCTTAAAACTCAGTTGTATACTCTAGCCTTTAAATAGACTCCCTTTTTAGACCAGTTGATCTGCCGCTTCTTTTCTTTTCCTCCTATGTCCCTCTCTCCCTTGTGGAGGGGGTCTGGTCCAATCCGGTGGCCATGTACTGCTTGCCTGTGTATCGGCTGGGGACATCCCTGCGCTGCTGATCCGCCTCCGCTTGGGATGGTTTCCTGCTGGCTCCGCTGTGAACGGGACTCTCGCTGCTGTGTTGGATCCGCTTTGGACTGGACTCTCACGGCTGTGTTGGATCCATTATGGATTGAACTTTCACAGTATCATGTTAGACCCGCTCGACATCCATTGCTTTCCTCCTCTCCAAGGTTCTCATAGTCATCATTGTCACCGACGTCCCACTGGGTGTGAGTTTTCCTTGCTCTTATGTGGGCCTACCGAGGATGTGGTAGTGGTCTGTGTTGTGGTTTGTGCAGCCCTTTGAGACACTAGTGATTCAGGGCTATATAAGTAAACATTGATTGATTGATGGTAGAAAACGTTAATTGAAGCTCCACAAGGTCGTCGTGCCTTATTTTGAGTTTGTTGGTGTCTTCCTGTGTGTAGTGTTTTAGTTCTTGTCTTGTGCTGTTATTATCGTGGCCCTTCCTGTTTTGTTGGCAATTTCCTGTTGCGGTTTCATGTCTTCCTTTGAGCACTATTCCTCGCACCTGCTTTGTGTTGGCAAGCAAGGCTGTTTTAAGTTGTTGCTATCCTTCTTTGTGTGGCCATTGTTGACTGTAATGTCATGTACGGATGTACTTGGTGGACGCTGGAAGTTTTTGCCATCGTCCAACATTCTGTTTACTTTGTAGCCAGTTCAGTTTGACTTGTTTTGCATTGCCTTTTCCTTTCGTTCATTTTTGGTTTAAGTCAGGGGTCTCAAACTCAATTTACCTGGGGGCCACTGGATGCAGAAACTGGGTGAGGCTGGGCCGCAGGAAAAGATTTCTTAAAAAAATCTAACATACTTTTTAATGAATTCACCTTCTTTGAATGGCTTTCCCGCCCTAGCAACATACTTTCCATCTCTCGCTATCTTCCCGGGAAACACCCGAATATCAGTGCCCCTCCCGACAATCTCCCGGGGCAATCATTCTCCCAGTTTTCATCCGGACAACAATATTAAGGGCGTGCCGTGATGGCACTTCCTACAATAGAGGGCGGGGTTGTATATTGTAGCCTGGAAGAGTTAGGGCTGCATGGGATTCTGGGTATTTGTTCTGTTGTGTTTATGTTGTTACAGTGCGGATGGTCTCCCAAAATGTGTTTGTCATTCTTGTTTGGTGTGGAGTTTTTACATGGTTACCCTGCTGAGTTCTACACAGCACAGACACTAAGCAACGGCACATTATTTGCAGATTAGAATTATTGACTTGCAAAAAATATTTTTGGGACCAAATAGGTGAAGTTGCATAACTTCCCACGGCACACAGGACTATCTCACGCGGCACAGTGGTTGAAATACACTGCTCTAGACCAGGGGTCACCAATGCGGTGCCCGCGGGGACCAGGTCGCCCGCTGGCCTGTTCTAAAAATAGCTCAAATAGCAGCACTTACCAGTGAGCTGCCTCTATTTTTCAATTGTATTTATTTACTAGCAAGCTGGTCTCGCTTTGCTCGACATTTTTAATTCTAAGAGAGACAAAACTCAAATAGAATTTGAAAATCCAAGAAAATATTTTAAAGACTTGGTTTTAACTTGTTTAAATGAATTCATTTATTTTTTTACTTTGCTTCTTATAACTTTCAGAAAGGCAGTTTTAGAGAAAAAAAATGCAACCTTAAAAACGATTTTAGGATTTTTAAACACATATACCTTTTTACCTTTTAAATTCATTCCTTTTCTTTCCTGACAATTAAAATCAATGTTCAAATACATTTATTTTTTTATTGTAAAGAATTATAAATACATTTTAATTTAACTCTTTATTTTGGCTTATGTTTTTTCGACGAAGAATATTTGTGAAATATTTTTTCAAAATTATTATGATTAAAATTCAAAAAATGTATTGTGGCAAATCTGTGGAATCAAATTTAAATCTTATTTCAAAGTCTTTTGAATTTCTTTTAAAATGTTTGTTCTGGAAAATCTAGAAGAAATAATGATTTGTCTTTGTTAGAAATATAGCTTGGTCCAATTTGTTATATATTCTAACAAAATGCAGATTGGATTTTAACCTATTTAAAACATGTCATCAAAGATATATATTTATTGTGAGAAATCATTGAGATGATCAGTGTTTCCACAAAGATAAATATCATTAATTATTATTAATAACACAGAGTTAAAGGTAAATTGAGCAAATTGGCTATTTCTGGCAATGTATTTAAGTGTGTATCAAACTGGTAGCCCATCCATCCATCCATCCATTTTCTACCGCTTCCTCCCACTTCCAAAGACATGCACCTGGGGATAGGTTGATTGGCAACACTAAATTGGCCCTAGTGTTTGAATGTGAGTGTGAATGTTGTCTGTCTATCTGTGTTGGCTCTGCGATGAGGTGGCGACTTGTCCAGGGTGTACCCCGCCTTCCGCCCGATTGTAGCGAACTGGTAGCCCTTGGCATTAATCAGTACCCAAGAAGTAGTTCTTGTTTTCAAAAAGGTTGGTGACCCCTGCTCTAGACAGTGCAGGCACTCGACAACAGCACATTATTTACAGATTTTAACTCCTGGTTTGCAAAAAATATTATTAACCCAAATAGGTGAAAGTACATAATCTCCCACGGCACACCAGACTGTATTCCACGGCACAGTGGTTGAAAAACACTGACGTACAGAAATTGCGCCCCCTGGGAGAAGCCCATGGCGTTGTAGCCTCCCTTCAACTTTGGGTCCTGAGCGAGTTGATCGCACACCACGGACACCTGCTCGTTCACATCCATGAAAAAGCCGTTTTCGGTGTCCTGCGGAAGGAAAAAGCCACGTGAAAATGAGGATAATGTTGGGAAATGGACACAAAAAAAGCCAGGTTTCATGATGCAACATGCACCGGCTGCATTGCAAGTGTCACTTGAATAGTACACTAAAAGTTTCTTTACACACATTCTCTATACAGCTTGTCCTGATATAAACCAGGTGTAGGAGCCTAAATGCTGTTTAAATTAATTTACATTTTATGGAAGGTGCTTTATGTTTATTCAGTCAAAATGGGACTATTTACTTTATTTGCATGATAAGAAAATTGATATATTGAATGCTTAGATTAATTATATAAAGCTCACTTAAATTGTAATTATTACATTTGTCAAAATGATTTGATGACGTAACTGTTTTGAGTGCATATATGGCGGAAGGATCTGTGTGGTAAGGTGGTTTTTGGACGCAAGGTGTCATGGGTAATTGCAGTCAGGTGCGGTGGAATCGAGCCACACAGTTTTTTGACCTCACTCATACTTATTCTCATTCATACTTTTTCTAACTAGTACTGCAACAAATAATCTTTATTTTGTCATTCATTTGTTCCCACATCGTGACTGTTTTATGTTTTGAATTATTAAGATCACAAGTAAACCATACAAACCAAGAAGAACATCTGGAGTTTTGTTTTGTTGTTGCCGCAGCAAGCGGAGTGAATGTGATGGTAGAGGAGCGTCAAGCTTAAGGCTACTTTAGGAATCTACACCAGGGGTGTCCAAACTTTTTTCACTGAGGGCTGCAGATGGAAAAATGAAAGCGTGCGGGGGCCATTTTGATATTTTGTCATTTTCAAAGCAGAACAAAATGTATGTTTTGTTTTTTGTTTTTTTTTACCATTAAGGGTCCCGGGACCATAAAGGGTCTCAGTCATTAACATGTTAAAAATAAGTAAAATTATTATTATTATTGTTTATTTAACAATTACAATAAATCTCTATATCAACTTCAAGTTGATATAAAGTAATACAAAAAAGGTTTTATAGCTTTTCTGTCAAAAACTATTTCTTTTTTTTTATAGTATAACTGAAATATGCAGTATTTAGTAATTAAAGCCCTAAAAGATCAATAATGCTGGACACCATTGATTTTAATTACTTTATATTTTTTAAGAAATGACTGAAAAGAGAAATAAAATACCAATAAATATATTTGGGATCCAAACTCATAAAGTGATATGTTTTTACTAGGTTTTTCTTTTACTTTCAACACATAAGTTACAGGATCAAAATCTATTGATTTTACGTTTCAACTATTATTTTGTTTGTTTTATGCTCTTTTGTCAAAGAAAACAATGTTTTTGTATGGCAAGTACACAATATATGCAATATTTACAACACAAAACATTTTAAAGTGAAATACTTGAAGTAATTGGAGCCTTGAAAATAATGAATCACAACAGATTTGTTCCTCTTTTTTTTTGAGCAATGGCAAAAAAAGAAAAAGAAAGACAAAAGAAAAAAATCAGTCTGGATGGCAGCTTTGTGTCAACATTGCAACTTTTTCTCGTCCCCTCATTTCCCTTTTTTTAAGTGTTCTGTTTTATTTTTGCAATAGCATTTCCAGAATGTGTGGCAGGCCGGTAAACAATTAGTTGCGGGCCGCAAATGGCCCCCGGCCCGCACTTTGGAGGCCCCTGTGATAAGCAATGTTGTAAAACACCTTTACTGTATTCCTTCTTACAGTTACAACAATGTATCATTAATGAGGGAAACATGCTTAATCATGCTGCTGAGGTGATATTGCATGAAATAAATATATATACAGTACAGGCCAAAAGTTTGGAAACACCTTCCCATTTAATGCATTTTCTTTATTTTCATGACTATTTACATTGTAGATTGTCACTGAAGGCATCACAACTATGAATGAACACATGTGGAGTTATGTACTTAACAAAAAAAAGTGAAATAACTGAAAACCTGTTTTTTATTCTACTTTCTTTAAAATAGCCACCCTTTGCTCTGATTACTTTTTCGCGCACTCTTGGCATTCTCGTGATGTGTTTTCTCTTCTCATGTGTGCTTGAAGCTCATCGAGCGAATGCCAAGAGTGTGCAAAACAGTAATCAAGCAAAAGGGTGGCTATTTTGAAGAAACTAACAAACAAACCTTTTTTTGTTAAGTACATAACTCTACATGTGTTCTTTCATAGTTTAGATGCCTGCAGTGACAATCTACAATGTAAATAGTCATGAAAATAAAGAAAACGCATTGAATGAGGAGCAGGTGTGTCCAAACCTTTGGGCTGTACTGTATGTTATTTTGAAGAAATTATGTATGGATGCACATGAAGTGCACTGAGTGATTAAGTAACAAAGTATTTGGGGAAATAGTACAATGACAAAAGATAAATATTGTGCTAAAACTAATCCAATGTAAAGGCTGTCCCTTCACAATAGTCAATAATGCATCTGTTATGAAAAAATCATTTTTAAATGTATCATATAATGCAAATTATTAATAGTTTTTTAAAAATGTTTTATCTTATATCCAATAACAGATCTCTATAATAATGAATAGTATTTTCAGGACCGCACTTTGGACACACCTGTTTTTTTGGAGTGAAGAATACTATAACACACTTCTACAGTAAAAAAAAAAAGCCCTCCACTTTTGGAATTACACAAAGTGTCATGTTTACATCTGCATTTTAATTTTTTTTTTACATTTTGGATAAACTTTTTTTTAAAAGTCTTGGCCAGTGGGAATGTTACCTGCACGACATTCTTGCCGATCATCAGTGAAAGCACGTAAATGCCCGGAATCTCCTGCTCGATCATTTTCTTGATGGCGCCCAAGCTGAGTGGATTGCAACAGCTGTCGCCTGGTGGACATCAAATAAAAATGTACGTAAAAACTATGATACCAACCTTATTAAACAATATAGTTATAATGTAGTTTATTATGTGAGGGGCAACTTATGAATTCAAACCCAGATTTAGCTGCACATTGACTTCCTCACTGTATGTACAGTATGCTCAGTTTGATGCTCTCACCCATTCCATGCCACAGAACCAGAGGTACTGTCCCGTTATTAGCAGGCATGCTTGCAGCCAGTGCCACTGGGCTCACCAGGAAGAACCACAGGAGAACTACGGCCATCATGGATCCTAAAAAACAAATAATCAAAAACAGTCAAGCACGCAGTTGTTGTTTTTTCGCTTGTAAGAATGCTTTAAGCCAGGGGTCTCCAACCTTTTTTTGCACCAGGCACCAGTTTAATGTAGGCATTATTTTCAGGCACCGGCTTTCCACAGATAAATACATGTATAGCAAATAAGTGCATGAATAATGAATGCATAAAAAAAACTAACTCTAGTGGGAAACCCTGGCCTTTGCAAAAAAACTCTTCATAGACTTTTGTTTTGTACTCATTTTTTTGGCGTTAGTATCTGATGGGTTCTAGGTGATACATCACATTCAAGGACTAGAGCAAGGATGTATGATAAAGATAGAAATACTTGCCATTACTTACAATTTATTTCTGTGTATTTTCATATGCATTCATATTTTGTGCAATATCTCATATGTGGTTACGCTAATGTTAGCTTTTTTTGCTCCAAATTTTCCATGCGTAAATAGATCTGTTATTGCTTACTACTTGTTTAATAGGAATATGTGCGATAATACCAGAACTTTAACCAACTAGGCCACAGGAACGCTGTACACTATTATGTTAGATCCACTATGGACTGGACTCTCACTATTATGTTAGATCCACTATGGACTGGACTCTCACACTATTATGTTAGATCCACTATGGACTGGACTCTCACTATTATGTTAGATCCACTATGGACTGGACTCACACTATTATGTTAGATCCACTATGGACTGGACTCTCACTATTATGTTAGATCCACTATGGACTGGACTCTCACACTATTATGTTAGATCCACTATGGACTGGACTCTCACACTATTATGTTAGATCCAGTAATGACTGGACTCTCACACTATTATGTGAGATCCACTATGGACTGGACTCTCACACTACTATGTTAGATCGACTATGGACTGGACTCTCACTATTATGTTAGATCCACTATGGACTGGATTCTCACAATATTATGTTAGATCCACTATGGACTGGACTCTCACACTATTATGTGAGATCCACTATGGACTGGACTCTCACACTATTATGTTAGATCGACTATGGACTGGACTCTCACTATTATGTTGGATCCACTATGGACTGGACTCTCACTATTATGTTAGATCCACTATGGACTGGACTCTCACACTATTATGTTAGATCCACTATGGACTGGACTCTCACACTATTATGTTAGATCCACTATGGACTGGACTCTCACACTATTATGTTAGATCCACTATGGACTGGACTCTCACACTATTATGTTAGATCCACTATGGACTGGACTCTCACACTATAATGTTAGATCCACTATGGACTGGATTCTCACAATATTATGTTAGATCCACTATGGACTGGACTCTCACAATATTATGTTAGATCCACTAAGGACTGGACTCTCACACTATTATGTTAGATCCACTATGGACTGGACTCTCACACTATTATGTTAGATCCACTAAGGACTGGACTCTCACACTATTATGTTAAATCCACTAAGGAGTGGACTCTCACACTATTATGTTAGATCCACTATGGACTGGACTCTCACACCATTATGTTAGATCCACTAAGGACTGGACTCTCACACTATTATGTTAGATCCACTATGGACTGGACTCTCACTATTATGTTAGATCCACTATGGACTGGACTCTCACACTATTATGTTAGATCCACTATGGACTGGACTCTCACACTATTACACTACACATCTGTATACCCCTCCAAAGTTTTTTCTTGCCCTGATGTAGGATCTGAGCCGAGGATGTCGTTGTGGCTTGTGCAGCCCTTTGAGACACTTATGATTTAGGGCTATATAAATAAACTTAAATTGTTTGATGAATGTATTTCTTTCTTCAGCACAATTATTATATGCAACTATTTAGCACTTCTCCATCTTTAACTACTATTGTTCCTGATCTTAGGTCATCAACTTGCCGCGGACTGCAGACAGAACCTAGCTTTTGACTACAATTTGGCTCCTGTACATTTCATATGTTTATTCATTTGCATTGTCCCATGTAAGAAAGACGTAACAAATATAGCAAACGGTGACTTCCTATCAGGTGTTTTATAACACATCTATGAACGAGCTAATTGGAGCATCTGACAAAAATGCGGTCGTTTATAAATGATTTAATGTTTCTGTGTGGCCCGGTAGAAAATGCGTCATGGCCCGGTGCCCAGTGGTTGGGGACCCCTGCATTCAGCAATCAAGTGTAGTGATTACATTACTTTATCCATTTGTACACTAAGAAAAGGTTATCTGTGTTGTCACAAGGTCTTGGGAAATGTGTGCCAAGCACACATTTTGCGGCGGAGATACTGTGCAAAGACTGATAAATACTCGATAGAATGTCACGTGATTGGAAATATTAAATACATCAGTGTTTTTCAACCTTTTTTAACCGAGGCCCATTTTTTGCGTTGAAAAAATGCGGAGGCACACCACCAGCAGAAATTATTTAAAATTGAAACTCACTTAACAGTAAAATGTGGTTGTCGCAATTGTTGGATATGACCTTAAAGGTAAAGCATAAGCAAGCATGCATGACTATAGCTCTTGTCTCAAAGTAGGTGTACTGTCACCACCTGTCACATCACATCATGACTTATTTTCACTTTTTTGCTGTTATCCTGTGTGTAGTGTTTTACTTCTTGTCTTCCACTCTTATTTTGGTGGATTTTTCCCTTTTTTTGTCAGTATTTCACTGTAGCAGTTTCATGTCTTCCTTTAAGCCAGGGGTAGGGAACCTATGGTTCTAGAGCCAGATGTGGCTCTTTTGATGACTGCATCTGGCTCTCAGATAAATCTGAGCTGACATTGCTTAACACAATAAGTAATGACTAATTCCACTTGTAATCAAAGTGTTAAAAATAACGTTAAAAATATTAAACATGCTCATGCATTTGAATTCATCCATCCTTTTTTCTACCGCACTTTATTTATTATTATGGGGGGTCTTCAGACCACCAAGCACCGACATAAAGGCCTGTTTCAGGGTTACGATATTTTTTTATTTTTCAATAAGTCTCTCAGTTGCTTTCCAGCAATTGTCTTTTTCTCTTTCGTTCTCGCTCGCACTCTGGCTCCAGCTCCAACCCCGTCTCTCCTTCTGGCTGCTGCTTATAACAGAGCGACGGGTGATAAGATAACAAGGCCCAGGTGGGTTATCTACGCACCTGTTGCTGATTTTAAGGCCGGTCCTGGCACACCCCGCTTCGCTGCAGGCCCGCAGGCCACGCCCCCTCCACAGTTAGCTTCAGAATATCAATGTTATTATAAAGAATAAGAGACCTATTATACCCTAGTAATGTTGGTCTTAAAAATGCACGCGTTTAGTTGTGTTCAGTGTTTAAAAAAAATGATATGGCTCTTACGGAAATACATTTTAAAATATTCGGATTCTTGGCTTTCTCAGCCAAAAAGGTTCCCGACCCTTGCTTTAAGCGATGTTTCCCGCATCTACTTTGTTTTAGCAATCAAGAATATTTCAGTTGTTTTCATCCTGCCTTGTGGGGACATCGTTGATTGTTATGTCATGTTCGGATGTACATTGTGGACGCCGTCTTTGCTCCACAGTAAGTCTTTGCTGTCGTCCAGCATTCTGTATTTGTTTACTTTTGTAGCCCGTTCAGTATTAGTTTGGTTCTGCATAGCCTTTCCTAAGCTTCAATGTCTTTTCTTAGGGGCACCCACCATTTTTTATTTTTGGTATAAGCATTAGAAACCTACAAAGCATTTAGCTACCGGCTGCCACCTACTGATATGGAAGAGCTCTAGACAGCACCGACACTCAACAACAACACATCATTTGCAGACTATAATTACTGATTTGCAAAATAATATTTTAAACCCAAATAGGTGAAATTAGACAATCTCCCACGGCACACCAGACTGTATCTCACGGCACATAGTGTGCCGCGGCACAGTGGTTGAAAAACACCGCTATACACTACACTTTATTATGGGCCTGCTGCAATGTGACCCATGCATTACACTTTATTATGGGCCTGCTGCAATGTGACCCATGCATTACACTTTATTATGGGCCTGCTGAAACGCAAGCAGCCCATATTATTATTGCTTTGTTACCGTGCGTCAATCACAAATACGTATTTGTGATTGACGCACGGGGAAAATTGCCAAGAAATTAAAGAAGTGCCAAATATACTTACATTTTAATAAACAAAACGATTGAAACGCAACAAATTTATATAAAAACTCGATTGTTTCGAACAGCGTGAGTCAGCAGTACTCACCGTTCTTCAAAGTCTTCCGGCATCTGACTGTCACGTGACGCGGCCGGGCCTCCACCGGCCAATCAGATAAAAGAGGCGGGACTTGGAAGGAAAGCCACAAGACTTGTGACTAGCTTCATACACCCGAACTTTAGCCCATATTTAGATAACTTTTTTTTTTAAAAACAATATAATGGCACTTTAACGCCTCGGTGTTTATTGGAGAGAAAAAGCAACCTTAAATACCACGAAGATACCGTCCGAGTTGAATGTTTACTGTCAAGTTAGCCTGCCATGCTAGCTGGTTTTAAAGAGTATCGAGAACATTCCTCAGCGGATTATTTGGCTCGTTAAACAGCAGCTTTTTTCCCCTCCAGAGGCTCATTCGACGCAGCATGTCGATACAGTTCGAGGAGCCGACGTTGTCTGGGAGCTACGATGCCGTCGGGTCCTTCCCCAAAAGTTTCGGCTACGGGCTGGAGGAAGCCGACATGATGGAGGAGAGCAGCGTGTCAGGTGACAAGCCGCGCATTCTGCTGATGGGACGTCGGCGCAGCGGGAAGTCGTCCATCCAGAAGGTCAGTCATTTGTCTTTATCGACAGTCAAACCTTGTATTTACATGAATTATGTTCGCTTTGTTACTACTAAAGCAACATATTGAGATATGTCAGCAGTTAACATGGACTCTCCTGCAATGTTCTTCGTCTGTGGTTTAAAGGCCTACTGAAATGAGATGTTCTTATTTAAACGGGGATAGCAGCTCCATTCTATGTGTCATACTTCATCATTTCGCGATATTGCCATATTTTTGCTGAAAGGATTTAGTAGAGAACATCCACGATAAAGTTCGCAACTTTTGGTGCTGACAAAAAAGCCCTGCCTTTACCGGAAGTCGCAGACGATGGCGTCACTAGTGTGGGGGCTCCTCACATATTCACATTGATTTTAATGGGAGCTGTCACGCCAAATTTTTTCTCCCTACAAAAACCTTCCTCCCTCCATGGTCATGATTAATACAGACGCTTTGTTAACGCTATATTATAAAAATATAATGCTATATTATAAAAATATAATGCTATATTATAAAAATACAGACATCTTGTTAACGCTATATTTTATAAAAAAAAATGTTTTAAACAATTTAAAAACACAAGCTACGGGATGACATAAGAGGAAACGTGACCTCTGAAGTAAATGTGTCATCCCATAGCTTGTGTTTGTAAATTGTTTAGAATTTTTTTAATAATATAGCGTTAACAAAACGTCTGTATTTTTATAATATAGCGTTATATTTTAATAATATAGCGTTAACAAAACGTCTGTATTAATCATGACCCCGAAAGTAAATGGGGGAGTTGTAGGGGGGAAGAAATTTGGCGTGACAGAGCCTCCAACAAAAAGTGCTATTAGGACCGAGAAAACGACAATTTCCCCATTAATTTGTGCGAGGATGAAAGATTCGTGTTTGAGGATATTATTAGCGACTAACTAGAAAAAAAAAAGTTAAAATAAAAATGCAATTGCATTGGGACGGATTTAGATGTTTTTAGACACATTTACTAAGATAATTCTGGGAAATCTTTTATCTTTCTATTGTGTAGCTAGTATTTTAGTGAGTTTAACAGTACCTGATAGTCGGAGGTGTGTCTCGACGCCAATGTCTCAGGGGAGTCGATGGCAGCTATGGACGGCACAAGCTCAGCTGATCTCCGGTAAGAAGCGACTTTTTACCACAATTTTCTCATCGAAACCTGCTGGTTGACATTCCGTCGTGATTCATGTTCGCTCGACCGCGCTCTGATCCATAGTAAAGTTCCACCTCCAGGAATTTCAAACAAGGAATCACCGTGTGTTTGTGTGGCTAAAGGCTAAAGTTTCCCAACTCCATCTTTCTACTTTGACTTCTCCAATATTAATTGAACAAATTGCAAAAGATTCAGTGACACAGATGTCCAAAATACTGTGTTATTATGCAGTTAAAGCAGACGACTTTTAGCTGTGTGTGTGTGCAGCGCTCATATTTCCTAAAAACTTGTGACGTCTTGCGTACACGTCATCATTACACAACGTTTTCGAAACGAAACTCCCTGAAAATTTAAAATTGCAATTTAGTAAACTAAAGCGGCCGTATTGGCATGTGTTGCAATGTTAATATTTCATCATTGATATATAAACTATCAGACTGCGTGGTCGGTAGTCGTGGTTTTCAGTAGGCCTTTAATGGCATTTTACAACCCTCAATATACAAACCCTGTTTCCATATGAGTTGGGAAATTGTGTTAGATGTAAATGTAAACAGAATACATTGATTTGCAAATCATTTTCAACCCATATTCAATTGAAAACACTACAAAGACAAGATATTTGTAGTGTATTATTATTTTTATGCAAATAATAATCAACTTAGAATTTCATGGCTGCAACATGTGCCAAAGTAGTTGGGAAAGGGCATGTTCACCACTGTGTTTCATCACCTTTTCTTTGAACAACACTCAATAAACCTTTGGGAACTGAGGAGACACATTTTTTCAATCAGTCAATCAATCAATGTTTATTTATAAATGACTAGTGTCTCAAAGGGCTGCACAAACCACAACATCATCCTCTGTAGAGCCCACATAAGGGCAAGGAAAACTCACCCCAGTGGGACGTCGGTGACTGACATTAATGACTATTAGAAACCTTGCAGAGGACCGCATATGTGGGTCCCACCCTGAGTGGGTCTCACATGATACTGTGAAAGTCCAATCCATAGTGGATCCAACACAACCGTGAGAGTCCAGTCCAAAGTGGATCCAACACAGTAGCGAGAGTCCCATCCATAGTGGAGCCAACAGGAAACCATCCCAAGCGGAGGCGGATCAGCAGCACAGAGATGTGCCCAACCGATACACAGGCGAGCGGTCCATCCTGGGTCCCGACTATGGACAGCCAGTCCTGTATCTCCTCTACAGCCTCTTCCTCCCCCGACTAGGTGTTCGTTGCGGAATTTCTGTCCGAAGTGACAACGTCCCTGCATGTAAAATTTACAGACGGCCATTATGTGTGTCCTGCTCCTCTAGTCTCTTCTCGTTGCCATTTTTGAAGCTTTTCAGGTGGAATTCTTTCCCATTCTTGTATTATGTACAGCTTAAGTTGTTTAACAGTCCGGGGTCTCCGCTGTTGTATTTTACGCTTCATAATGCGCCACACATTTTCAATGGGAGACAGATCTGGACTATAGGCAAGCCAGTCTAGTACCCACACTTTTTTACTATGAAGCCACGCTGTTGTAACAAGTGACTTGGCATTGTCTTGCTGAAATAAGCAAGTGCGTCCATGATAACACTGCTTGGATGACAACATATGTTGCTCCAAAACCTGGATGGACCTTTCAGCATTAAAGACCTACTGAAAGCCACTACTACCGACCACGCAGTCTGATAGTTTATATATCAATGATGAAATATTAACATTGCAACACATGCCAATACGGCCGCTTTAGTTTTTCTAAATTGCAATTTAAAATTTCCCATGTAGTTTCCTGTTGAAAACCTCACGTAATGATGACCCTTGTGATGACGCGTGCTTGTGACGTTATTGGTAGGAGCGGACTTTTTATCCCAGCCCCACTCACGGCTAAAAGTCGTCTGCTTTAATCGCATAGTTACACAGTATTTTGGACATCTGTGTTGCTGAATCTTTTGCAATTTGTTCAATTAATAATGGAGACTATAAAGAAATATTCTGTTGGATTGCAGCTGCCTTTAGCAACCGAAACACAGCGGGTGTTTCTTTGTTTGTTGTGAAGCTTTAACACAGAGCGGTCTAGCGAACATGTTTCTCTACCACATGTCAACCAATTGTGATATTAAGTCGGCTCTTCTCTGAGACTTCAGCGGATTATGCGAATCATATTTTAAATTGAATCCGTTCCATAATTTAATTCATTTCCACATACTGATATTCTAATATACATACATTCATACTGAGCTACATACACAAGACTCTTAAAAACATTATTGAGGAGACTCCTACTGGTGTGTGTGCGCTGGCAAATTTCACTCCAAAATACAGCCTTTAGATCAGGAGTGTAAAACTCATTTTAGATCTGGGGGCCACATGGAGAAAAATCTACTCCCAAGTGGGCCGGACTGGTAAAATCACGGCACGATAACTTAAAAATAAAGACAACATCAGATTGATTTCTTTGTTTAGAAATAGAACAAGCACATTGTGAAAATGTACACATATTTTTGCTGGGGTTTTTTTTACACTTACATGTTGCGGGTAATAGTATTTTATTTATATTTGTCGTTATATATGCTTTCTGAATACATTATGTGATAATGTTCATTAGTCAAGTAATTGGTATTAATTTTCAATCCGTCACGATAAAAAAATATCCAAATCAAATTACAGGATGTTATTTATGTAGTTTGCTCATGTTCCTCGACTAGTGTGCTAACATCATGTGGTTTATTTTTAATTTCTTTTACAAATGCAGCTGAGATAGGCTCCAGCACCCCGCGCGAACCCGAAAGGGACAAGCGGTAGAAGATGGATGGATTGATATGTAGCATAATCTACTACATGCAAATAATTGCTATTGTGACATCTAGTGGACACATTTAGAACAGCAGTTTCTTTCATTCAAAAATTTCGGCTAATTTTTGTACTTGGCAAACCAATCCGCCGTACATTTGACACCCCTGCTTCAGATAAAAATGTTACCAAGTCTTGTGCAAATAAATGAGGTGCATTTAAGTAAGACTTAAAAAATAAAACAAAGCTGCCTGGATAACATTAGACAATAAAATTGCATTTGTGTACAAATGCAATTTTTTAAAGCTGATTTTAATTATGCAAGCGAGTAATTACTTGTGAATAATCATGATGAATCCAAATTCCGAAATTTGATTAACCAGATTTTTGAAAATGTATCATTTGACAGCCTTAAAGAAAATCTTATAAAAAGGAAAACATAACCCAAGTTTTTGAGCGTTTTTACCAGTGGTTGGGAACCACTGAGGTAAAGGACCATGTACGACAAAAAATGCATAAATTAATATAAGTGTGTATATGATTAGTGTGATCATTTTTTGTGATTATTCACATTAGTTTTGACAGCCCTAGGTTTTGTTTTTGTTTTTTTTTTGCAAAAAAGTTCCACCTATGGTTATTTACTTCAATATGATTTTAAATTGTCAAATGTCCTTTTATGTCAGTGCAAAATCTAAATGATCCAACAAATCATAGGATTATCATCAGTGGTTTGTATGAATCATAACAAAATACATACAATAATATAAATAGCGCCCCCCGCGACCCCGAAAGGGAATAAGCGGTAGAAAATGGATGGATGGATATTATTATTGACATCTCGGTTTTTAAACTCAGTGGCCTAGTGGTTA
Source organism: Nerophis ophidion (assembly GCF_033978795.1). NCBI lineage: Eukaryota > Metazoa > Chordata > Actinopteri > Syngnathiformes > Syngnathidae > Nerophis > Nerophis ophidion. Next base: position 1,383,790 of record NC_084631.1, on the reverse strand, counting down.
GAGTGTCGGCCCTGAGATCAGTAGGTCGTGAGTTCAAACCCCGGCCGAGTCATACCAAAGACTATAAAAATGGGAGCCATTACATCCCTGCTTGACACTCAGCATCAAGGGTTGGAATTGGGGGTTAAATCACCAAAAATGATTATTGGGCGCGGCCACTGCTGCTGCTCACTGCTTCCCTTACCTCCCAGGGGGTGATCAAGGGTGATGGGTCAAATGCAGAGAATAATTTGGCCACACCTAGTGTATGTGTTTGTGTGTATGACAATCATTGGTACTTTTAACTTTAACTTTAATTAAGGGTCTTTGAGCACACCACAGTTATGTGCAATGAGATGCAAATGTGAAATTTAAACATAACTTTCTCCAATGCTGCCACAGATGGATTTGTTATGTTTTTGCCTTTTTTCTGTCATGCTGTGTGTGAATGCCTAAAGGTGAGATTTGATGGCGTTATGATGTCAATATTGAATGAAGTGTTCGAATTTTAGGTCAGTCGCTATCCAGGTGGAACCAACAATTTCACATTTTTGATAGTGGGTCTAAGTAGTCTTAGACATTCTTAATTTGATTTAAGCAACCTTATTAATGAACTTTAACAGCTATATTGGTGTTGTATGAACATTTACTTTGTCTTTTTTATAAGTTACATATTGAAATGTTTGACACCCTTGGCGGCAGATATGATATTCTTCCTATTGTAGGTTTTTTTTTGTAATCTGTTCCAAAAGGTCAGACAATGAGCGAATTGCACACAAACAAACAAAAAAAAATGACTAACAATTTTTTTATGAAATAGTCACAGTTCTTTCCCCCCAACAAGAAAAGTAAAATAACAATAAAAAAAAAAAAATCATGATTTTCAATGCTGAATTACTTTTTTGTCATTCCGAAATGTTTTTTAATGATGCATGAGGGCAACCTTTTCACTCAAATGATCATTGGCTATCTTTTGCCCTTTGCCGCCCAGGTGGTTTTCCACAAAATGTCCCCCAATGAGACGCTTTTCCTGGAGAGCACCAACAAGATCTACAAAGACGACATCTCCAGCAGCTCCTTCGTCAACTTCCAGATCTGGGACTTTCCCGGCCAAGTAGACTTCTGCGACCCGACGTTTGACAGCGAAATGATCTTCAACGGCACCGGCGCTTTGATCTTTGTCATCGACGCTCAGGTCAGTCGATATCAGAAGACCTCGTGTTCTGCGACTGATGAGCTTTAACGTGTGACCTGTGCCCTAGGATGATTACATGGACGCTCTTGAAAAGTTACAGCTGACTGTGTCGAGAGCCTACAAAGTGAACCCCGATATCAACTTTGAAGTGTTCATCCATAAAGTCGACGGCTTGTCGGACGACCACAAAATCGAAACACAAAGAGACATCCATCAGAGGGCCAATGATGATCTAGCAGATGCTGGCCTTGAGAAGGTTCACCTCAGGTAAGCTCCTAAAATGGAACTGCACTTTTTTGGGAGTCTTGCCTGTTGTTCACAATCATTATGTAAGACAATAAGGCAGATGTGTGTGTGTGTGTATATACATATATATTATATATATATATTAATACATTCTAACTCGTAAATAAAAGTTAGCTATCAGCAGAGTAAATGAGAGGCCCTCTATTCCGCCCTTAAGCCCTTTAAATAACCATCCCAAAAGCGCCATTTATATTTTGTAACTTGAATATTAACCAAGTATTAGTGATATTGTTATTATAAAAGCTAACTGAGGCAAAGTATTTATAGTGGGGTCATATGCTTGCATGTTCGAAATAAACTTCAACTCAATGATTACACAGAGCTAATTATGTGTGCCTATGTGTTGACATCATCAGCTGGTGAGCTTTTTCCTTGCCTCAGTGCCCGTGAAAGTTTATTCTAGATTAGCCCTGGGAATTATCTTGCTCGGGGGGGCAAAATTTAGAGGAAAAAAAATGTGTCTGATATATATGATTTTTAGGAACACTAATACAAAACGTCACAATAATGTCTGAACGTTATGACATCCATCCATCCATTTACTACCACTTGTCCCTTTCGGGGTTGCGGGGGGGCGCTGGAGCCTATCTCTGCTGCATTCGGGCGGAAGGCGGTGTACATCCTGGACAAGTTGCCACCTTATCACAGGGCCAACACAGATAGACAACATTCACACTCACATTCACACACTAGGGCCAATTTAGTGTTGCCAATCAACCTATCCCCAGGTGCATGTCTTTGGAGGTGGGAGGAAGCCGGAGTACCAGGAGGGAACCCACGCAGTCACAGGGAGAACATGCAAACTTCACACAGAAAGATCCCGAGCCTGGGATTGAACTTCGTATTGTGAGACACATGCACTAACCCCTGTTCAACCGTGATGCCTTAACGTTATGACAGACTGTCTTAAATGATGGAATGGAATTTTTCATGTTTTACTGAATGAGACACGTAGAATGTACATGAAAATGAATAATGTTGGATTTACAATATTAACTATGAATGATAAAACACTGAAAATTGACACCATATGAACGTCACACCCCTTCTCCATCGACATATTTTCCAATCAAGCGAAACGCAAAAAAATGCAACAAACACAGGACAATGACCCTAACTAAACACACGTGAGATGTGGTAAAGGAATGGCTAAATCAGGCTCAAATTAAAGTTTTAGAATGGCTTTCTCAAAGTCCTGACTTAAACGTGTGAACAATGCTGAAGAAACAAGACCGTGTCAGAAAACCAACACATTTAGCTGAACTGCACCAATTTTGTCAAGAGTAGTGGTCCAAAATTTAACCAGAAGCTTGTGGATGGCTACCAAAAGCGCCTTATTGTGGTGAAACTTGCCAAAGGACATGTAAGCAAATATTAACATTGCTGTATGTATACTTTTGACCCAGCAGATTTGGTCACATTTTTAGTAGACCCATAATAAATTCATAAAAGAACCAAACTTCATGAATCAGTGTTTCCCCCAGAACATTCGTTTGTTAAGGTGGTGTCGCTCCGGACAGCTGGACGAGGAAGCGGCTGTGGGGAATTTTTGGAAAACAGTGTAATTTGGCCATCACGTCACCATCTCATCGCTATACGGAGGGGCAATAGACTACAGACTGTGGTGAAGTAGGCCGGCTTCGTCGCATGAAGAAGCTTACAATTTTTGGTAGTTTTTTCCTCGGTATGCTGAATGGCAATATACAATATAAATCGCAATAAATATCCCGTAAAGTAAAAACAAAACAGTCCTACTTACCTGAGATACCAAGTATGTGTTTATTTTGTCTTAGTAAGTCAATATTTACTAAGTCAAAATAATGACTTAGCGAGCAAGCTGAACTGCCGCTTATATTTCTAGAACGTCAACGGGCTCATAGTGATGTTACTATTAGTTGACTGGGAGGTGTTTATTATAATTTGGGATTTGGGGAGATTGTGCTGCATTATGCTCACCTGCTAAACACCTTTCTGTTAACCCGCACAGTCTCTCCTCTCTGCCTGCCTCTGCCGTGAGCACTGACTCAATGCACTCTGAATACTCACTGCTGATTGGCTGTTTCCGCTCTGAATACTCACTGCTGATTGGCTGTTTCCGCTCTGAATGCGCACTGCTGATTGGCTGTTACCGCTGTGCGTGTGACCAATCAGATGGTTGTGTGGGTGGGACAATGCTGGATGCTGCAGAGACGTACTGACAGAAGCAGAACTAAACAGAGCAGCTTGTTAAGACTTCGGTTAAGCACCAAATGATAACATAAATACATTTAATAAATACAAATAATACAACAAGAGAAGTATCCTACACTTCTCTTTTGTAAAGTAAATCTGAACAGCCGATATGGGCATCTACATCTACTATATGATTTGGCTGAGAAGCTGGACAGGATAAAAAATATATATATTTTAGGTGGTGGCTCTGTGGTTTTAAGGCAGCCGCCTTAACAACAAAGTGCTGCGGGAAAACCCTGTAAATGTTTTTTTGTGACCAACAAGTATGTGCTCCAATCACTCTATCACCAAAAAAAAGAGTTGTATAAATTATTGGAAGCTCAAAACAGCCATGACATTGTGTTCTTTATGAGTATTTGTCAGCTGTTGTCCACAACTTTATGTGTTTGGTGTCTGGAAAGGATTTATTAGATTTACGTGGCTTCTTATTGGCAAAATAACTTAGTTTTTTCGTGTGATTGAGTCTTTGTGGGGTGTACATGATCCGCTTTATTTTACATCGCAGTTTGGTTTGACTTCCGGCCCCACTGTGTTGTCAACACAAAGAAACGCTGATGAAGTTAACGATTTCCCGTACCTGCTCACTGAAATAAGCATTACGTCTTGTGTTGCCATTTAGAAAAATTGGAAATGCTACCGTTGTTAATATTACCTAACTTTTCCTCCCCAGCTTCTACCTGACCAGCATTTACGACCACTCCATATTTGAGGCCTTCAGCAAAGTGGTCCAGAAGCTCATCCCTCAGCTGCCGACGTTGGAGAACCTCCTGAACATATTCATATCCGTACGTCGCTCTTCCAACATTTCCTGTGTCTACAGGTTCTTTTTTTGTTCTTCAATGCCTGATTATTCTGTTTTCAGCACTCTGGGATTGAGAAAGCCTTCCTATTTGACGTCGTCAGCAAGATTTACATTGCCACCGACAGCTCCCCTGTGGACATGCAGTCCTACGAGCTCTGCTGCGACATGATCGACGTCGTTATTGACGTCTCCTGTATTTACGGGTGATAAGACCAACGCTTCTTATCTTCTGACTTCACCGACGCTCGAGATCTATGAGCAAATTAAAGCATTCGTCGTCCCTTCGCAGGCTGCTGGACGATGGCACCGGCTGCGCGTACGACAAGGAGTCTTTGGCCATCATCAAGCTGAACAACACCACAGTGCTTTATTTGAAAGAGGTCACCAAGTTCCTTGCTCTTGTTTGCATACTCAGAGAGGAGAGCTTTGAGAGGAAAGGTAAATGCTTGGAATGCTTTTAGCTGTCGTATTGCAAAACAGGGGTGTCCAAACCTTGCTCTTCATGGGCTGCATACTGACAACAAACTTAGACAAATTTTAATGACCCACTAGGGAAGTTTTTCCTAACAGTAGCTCAGTTACAAAGGATGGAAAGCATAAAGATGGAAAAGATAATACACACAAGGACACAAAAAGAGGGTGAAAACAAATAGTATAAAGTAGACCTAAAAATGTACCATGGTAACAATTTTTAAATAAAACATACATAAAATATTTACATATCATGTACAGTACAGGCCAAAAGTTTGTATGCACCGTGTTGTGAGCGTCTTTGCTTGTGGACGGTTCTCCTGAGTCCGATATATCTGTCTTTGAGCCAGGTGTACAGGGTTTGAGCAAATTTTTATTGTCCTACACACAAATATGAATTGCTTTCCAGCAATATATTTTGGACTTTCCAGTCCAGCCTGTCTTTGCTCTTCCTCGTTCTGTGTCTGTGTATGTGTCTTTCTCTGGCTCCAACTCTAACCATTGTGTCTCGGCCCAGCTCTTGCTAATAAAGGCGACAGGTGATTAGATAACCAGTCCCAGCTGGACAATCTCCTCACCTGCCGCTGGCTTCGAGGCCGGTCCTTGCACGCCTCGCTCCGCGGAAGGCCCGCATACCACGGCCCCCTCCACATGCATCTTCTCATTTCAATGCGTTTTCTTTATTTTCATGACTATTTACATTGTAGATTGTCACTGAAGGTATCAAAACTATGACACCTGTGAAGTGAAAACCATTTCAGGTGACTACCTTTTGAAGCTCATGGCGAGAATGCCACGAGTGTGCAAAAAGTAATCAGAGCAAAGGGTGGCTATTTTGAAGGAGCTACAATATAAAACATGTTTTCAGTTTTTTCACCTTTTTTTTGTTCAGTACATAACTCCACGTGTTCATTCATAGTTTTAATGCCTTCAGTGACAATCTACAATGTAAATAGTAATGAAAATAAAGAAAACACATTGAATGAGGTGTGTCCAAACGTTTGGCCTGTTCTGTATACAGTATATAACTATACAGTATAGTTACAAAAATGATCAATGTTACTATTATTATTATTATTATTATCGCGGATTGTTGAATGTGTTATGCTTGCACTGAAATCTTTTGAACATTTTTTTTAAAATAACTAAAATAGATGCATTTTCATGCTTTTTTTTTTACCCCATTTTTACTAATACCAATACTTCTGACTTGATATGTCATGATCATTGAATAATTTTGGGAAGTCACTTCTAGTTAGTGATATATGATTATGAAAACAGAGGAAACCTATGTTCAACAAATAAACGTTTTCATAACTAAATGCAAATATCTAAAACAATGTAATAGCAGATGCATTAGAGATGCGCTGATAGGCAATTATATCATCCACAACCGCATCACCAAAGTCGTCATCCACTCGCCGTCCACCCGAATCAACATTTTATCAGGACCGTACCCTCCCGCTGAAATACATCAGAGGTCGGCCACCTTTAGCACTCACAGAGCTATTTAAACCTACTTCACAGAGTAATGAAGACAATTGGAGCCGCTAACGCGACTATCCAATAGCGTTCATCCTGATTACAAGAATATGGGCGTGCTGTGAAGCCATTGCCTTAGACACCTTCAACAACAAGTACGAACCGATTGTTGGTCCAGCAACATGTTGTGTGCAGCTTCCGCAATCACACGTACAAGATTGAAAGGCATACTGTGTGATACAGAGTACACTGATGGTTGTGATATAAACAACTTTAACACCAATATGCGCCACGCTGTGAAGCCACACAATACAAGATTTGACAAACACATTTCGGGAGAACATCCTCACTGTAACACAACATAAACGCAACACAACAAATACCCAGAATCCTTTGTATCCGTGACAAGTCCTGAATATATTTTACACCCCTGCGCCCCCTACCCCGCCCACCTTACCGACGCACGGGGGGGTGGGTTGGTTTGCTGCTAGCGGGGTGTATAAAATAGTCAGGAAGTGTAATGAATACAAAGGATTCTGGGTATTTGTTGTGTTGCGTTTATGTTGTGTTACTGTGAGGATGTTCTCCCGAAATGTTTGTCAAGCTTGTATTGTCTTGTATTGTGTGGCTTCATAGCGTGGCGCATATTATTAAGAGTGTTAAAATTGTTTATATCACAAGCATTAGTGTACTCTGTGTCACCCAGTATGCCTTGCAGTCGTGTGCGTGTTGCCGCGGAAGCCACACACAACATGATACTGGACTGACAAGCAGATCCTACATGATGTAAAAGGCGACAAAGTCAATGACTTCATAGCACGCCCTAATACTTATTATCTGGATGACTGCCGGCAGTCATTCAAGAGAATAATAGCGTCTCCTATTATCTTCTTTGCTTTATGACACGGGTCTTAAATGGCTCTTTGAATGGCAAAGGATACCGATCCCAGAACCAAGTAAATCAAATATTTCCAGATGGTTCAACCGCCACCCGCCAGAATCTAATTAAAATCTATTTTTTCGTCATGTCAACCGCCCGACCCGCGGACTCCGCGGATGAGACCGCAAACCGCGCATCTCTAAGATGCATACAAAAAATGACCCTTATTCTGTTCTCTACATACAATTGTTTGTAAAAAAAAATCCCAATTACAAAATGACAAAAAAGCAACAATGTAAAAAAAAATAAAAAAATGTAGACACAACCACTAAAATACCTAGAATTACATGCAGATATTTGTAAAAGTAAATAATGTCAGTAGAGTAGGGAGGTTGCATAAATTCTGGGGAAAATAGAGTAATTTGTTGAACGTACAGAAGAGAAAATGCAACAAAAGTATTTTTCCCACCATGCTAGCATTGGTCTGATACCAATACCCACCATGGTATTGATATTTAGATCGATACGCCCCCTCCTATAGATCGTGTTTGTTTGTGGGAGATTTCAGGCTTGGAGGACTTGAGTCAAGCTCTGTGGTGGGACATAATTTGAGTTAGTATTATCTTTGCACACATAAAGATGCCCGATTTTAACAGGCAATAACGCCTCTTGAAGATTTTGAAAATATTTTTGTATGAACCACCCTTTAAAAGTAGTTAACAGTTGGACGGCCAAATGAATTTTAGCTTCATCCTGAAATTTCACCTAAAAGCCCAAATATCGCCAAATTGTGTGAGTCGTGTATTTTTGATTTTTTGATTCTGTTCATAACTTTTATGGACAGAATTTCTTGTTGCAGTCAGGGCGTTGAGGGTATCTGGTTTGGTGGCTGCAGGATTAGGTCTCTGCTTTTTGCAGATGATGTGGCCCCTATGGCTTCATTTGGCCAGGATCTTCAGCTCTCACTGCGATGAGAATCAGCACCTCCAAGTCCGAGTCCATGGTTCTTCCCCGGGAAAGGGGGGAGTGCCATCTTTGGGTTGGGGAGAAGACCCTGCCTCAAGTGGAGGAGTTCAAGTACCTCGGGGTCTTGTTCACAAGTGAGGGAAGAGTGGATCGTGAGATCGACAGGCGGATCGGTGCGGCGTCTTCAGTAACGCGGACGCTGTATTTACTTGTCGATCTACGTTCCCATCCTCACCTATGGTCTTGAGCTTTGGGTTATGACCGAAAGGACAAGATCACGGGTACAAGCAGCCCAAATAAGTTTTCTCCGCCGGGTGGCAGGGCTCTCCCTTAGAGATAGGGTGAGCTCGGAGTAAAGCTGCTGGTCCTCCACATGGAGAGGAGCCAGATGAGGTGGTTCGGGCATCTGGTCAGGATGACACCTGAATTCATCCCAAAGGAGGTGTTTAGGGAACGTCCGACCGACCGTTAGGAGGCCACGGGGAAGACCCAGGACACGTTGGGTAGACTATGTTTCCTGGCTGGCCTGGGAACGCCTTGGGATCCCCCAGGAAGAGCTGGACCAAGTTGCTGGGGAGAGGGAAGTCTGGGTTTCCCTGCTTATGCTGCTGCCCCTGCGACCCGACCTCGGAAAAGTGCAAGAAGATGGATGGTGTATTTTTGAAGAAAAACAGCCTGCATACTTTTTGTGTATTTATTAGGGCTGTCCAAGATAGTGTTAACGCATGTGATTAATCACAAACCAATTATCCCCTTAACTCCCTCCGTTAACTGAATATTTTATTATTTTTAAATATAAAAAATAAAAATGTTCAGTCAAAGGCTGGACTCTTTGGAGAGGGTCCAGATTGAGGCCAAGGAAAAAAACCTCATAGCCATAACACACAAACATGAACAAAACTTGCAACTCCAGAGAGGACACCCCGAATCGGTACAAATGTATGACAATATAGTAATAATAATAATAATATGAGTAAAATGTACAGCATGCATGTACCATCCATTATTTTTTTTACATGTTAATGTCTGTGTAATTCACTGATGTTTTTTGCAAAGCGTTAAGATATCACCCTTTGTTCAGTGGTCCTCAAATGCACCACAGCAAATTACTTTTTATTTTTATGACTCATTAATAAATCTGTTAATCTTACGCTTGTTTGGACACCCCTGCTTTATTCTGCAGATGTCAAAACAAAGCCTCAGACAATGCAAGCTGTACCCACCGTATGTGCTCTCTCTCTCCGCAGGTCTCATAGAGTACAATTTCCACTGCTTCCGAAAAGCCATCTTTGAGGTGTTTGAAGTCGCCGCCTCCACTCAAGGCGCAGTCCTGAAGCGGGCGGACTCGTCCAGCAACAACCTCAAATATGGCGTGCTCAATGGAAACGGCCTGTAAATGTTAACAGTTCGGATGTGGGGAGATATGTGCCAAACCCCAAGCATACTTGACATATTTTGGCCCGCTTATGATGCATAATCCTTGCCAGAATGCGGATATCAGATTCACTTACCTACTCAACCGGTTTGTTTTAATGTTTGTGGGCCAGCTGAGTGTTTTGTATTCTTGAAATATTGATCTAAATGGGCCTCAAGCCTCGTATTTGTGTGATGTCTCCTATTAATACATGGGGAGGCTTTTTTTTATTGAAATTGCTATTTTTTGGTCAGGTTTTCTTGCCCAAAAGGAATTTACAGAAACCATAATGATTTTTTTTTTTTATTGTACATATTTTCTTTTAATAAAATTTTCTATTTTGATGATTAAAATGTAACCGTTGCATTTTTACACAAAGTGAAACAACAATGATAAAAGTATCAGAGTGCAGAAGAATTGGTTCACCCTGCATGTTTAACCAATTCAAGATTAACTGACAAATTGTGATTTATAGTATTAATCATGTGGTTCTTTTTGCAGTGTTTTTAAGTCTTGTCAGGCTGTAATGTGTATATCTGGGCACTAGATGGCAGCATAGTTGCACCTTTTTGCATTGCTCTTTTTTAATACCCTGCATGTAAAAAATCCACATATTTTTCTTTTGTACAGGAGCATGCAAATGTGTATAACTGGGCACTAGATGGCAGAATAGTTACACCTTTTTGCGTTGCTCTTTTTCATACCCTGCATGTAACAATCCAGATATTTTTCTTTTGTACAGAAGCATGCACATTTTTTGTGCACAGTACAATTTAAATGTTAGAATTAATTTTCTTGTGTGCAGGGTTACTCGATTGGACTGTACTGGACACATCCAAATTGACGGAAGAGTCGACCTTCATTTTGTGGGAACTCCCCCTCAAGGTGCAAAAAGGGAGGAAAAGAGGCGGTGTTAAAGGGAATGCATGACTTTTTTTTTTTTTTAACATCAGTCACACATGCTTGCTTCAGTCAGTGGAACTCATGTTGCTTTAAGGCTGTAGGAGCACACGCAGGATTTTAACCCTTTGTCACTTGTGTCTACAGAGAGCCACAAGTGGGAAAAGATCTGAGGGGGCCCAGCATCTTTCTGCCTGCTGCTGATGTGCGTGGAAGGGTAAGTCCTACTATTGACTATCTATTGACCTCATCATGTGGATGATGGTACTTTTTTGTTCAGAGCTTGCATACAGAACTGTCGGCTTTATTTTAAATGCATTTCCTTGTTAAAGTGATAATAGACCGCTTAACTGCACTCAAGTTGTGACAAAAGTATTAATTATAAAGTAAAAATATATATAATTTATGCATATCTGACAACTATAATAGCTGTATAGAATAGACTAGAACAAAAGTAGAGTTAATGTGTAATTCCATTGAATCATTATCTTATATTTTCTGTCTTTTTTATTTATTTATTTTTTTTACACCGTTTTGACCAACCTCAGGCAAATTGATTTCCTTTTTGGTTCTAACGGTGAAGATGACTCATTTGGGTAACGGGACTGAAAGTAACATGAGGGAGTTTTAAAGCACAGAATTGGCAAATAAAATGAATATAGCCACGTTTATGCTAATAGCATGTTGACACTTGTCATGTTACAGCAGGGGTGTCAAACTCATCGCAGGAATGGCTGCTTTAGAGGGCCGCTTTTTAAAGATTATTTTACATTATGCACGCGGGTAATAACTTGTGACTAATCATGATTAATCAAAATGCAAATGTATTTGATTATTACATTTTTTTGTATGTATAATTTTTTTGTATGTATAACTTGCTTTAAAATCATAAATAGAGGTGCCAAGCATATATTTAATATTTGTTTTTCCATCCATCTTCTTCCGCTTATCCGAGATCGGGTCGCGGGGGCAGCAGCCTAAGCAAGGAAGCCCAGACTTCCCTCTCCCCAGCCACTTCGTCTAGCTCTTCCCAGGGGATCCTGAGGCGTTCCCAGGCCAGCCGGGAGACATAGTCTTCCCAACGTGTCCTGGGTCTTCCCCGTGGCCTCCTACCGGTTGGACGTGCCCTAAACACCTTCCTAGGGAGGCGTTCGGGTGGCATCCTGACCAGATGCCCGAACCACCTCATCTGGCTCCTCTCGATGTGAAAGAAAAGGGTGGAATGCCATCTCCGGGTTGGGGAGGAGACCCTGCCCCAAGTGGAGGAGTTCAAGTACCTAGGAGTCTTGTTCACGAGTGAGGGAAGAGTGGATCGTGAGATCGGCAGGTGGATCGGTGCGGCGTCTTCAGTAATGCGGACGTTGTATCGATCCGTTGTGGTGAAGAAAGAGCTGAGCCGGAAGGCAAAGCTTTCAATTTACCGGTCGATCTACGTTCCCATCCTCACCTATGGTCATGAGCTTTGGGTCATGACCGAAAGGATATTTGTTTTTATCTCACAAAAATAGTTTTGCAATACAGTATACAATTGACATGAGTAGATTATATTAAAGTTTAAAATATGCGTTTTCCGTCAAAATTGAAAAACTTAATGCATTTAGTAAAAAAAACTAAATAAATAAGTATTTTATTGAAACCATTTTTTTCCAGGCCTTCTTGGGACACATAGAATGATGTAGCGAGCCCCAGGCCTTAAGTTTGACATCAGTGTGTTAGTGATTCAACATCAACACTGTTTATACATATGAGGGTAACATGACTGTAATATTTTTCATAGATCACCTAATACAGTGGTTTGAGGTTAATTTAGTACAACCATAATGACCAACATTAAAATATGGTAGCGTAGTAGGCCTAGCTATTTATTAAAAACAAGGCACAGGTTTTATTTAAAACAATATTTGATGTATTTTGGTCACTGGAACATTACACACATTTTAAATGGCAACACCGTGTTTGAATATAGGAACATAAAACTCTGTACTTTAATCTAGTGATTCCTGGGCGTAGCACTGGGTGAATCCTGCGTGCCCCTAGTGATACACGTGCCACAGTTTGAGAACATCTGATCGAATATACAGACAAGAAAATTAACTTTTTCCCATGATCGCAAAAAGGCAAAATGCAAGTGGAATATTCAGGGTTTTTTAGTTACTGTAACAGGACTGACTTAAAACCCTGGGATCTGATTTGAATGGGAATTATTTCTCATTTGAAGTCTGGATAATATGTGTGTGAAAAAAAAAATTGATATTCAAATGAAGTGGCAACTTGTCTAGGGTGTACACCACCTTCCGCCTGAAAGCAGCAGAGAAAGGCTCCAGCAGCTCCCCGAACGGTACAAGTGGTAGAAAATGGATGAATGGATGGAAATTAATCTCGATTCTTATTTGTAACGATTCTTAAGCGATTTAAAAAAAAGTCTCATCGATTTAAAATGTGGTTTAAAAAAAATATATTTTCAGTCTATCCTGACCAGGCAAATGTTATAGTTGATGTAGATGATCCATATCTGCTGTACAGCTTTACTTTACAAAAAAGAATGTTGGATACTTCTCTTGTTGCATTTTTGTATTTGACTTTGTTAAATGTTTCGGTAGAATTTTACTAAACAAAACCAGTTTTCTTTTGAGTAGTACAGAAATTAATCAGAGCTGTTAATCTATTTTATGGAGGAATATAGTTAATCATAGAACTGTCACCTAATGTTCTTTTAAAAATTATTGATTTTGAATTGAGAATCATTTCGAATCCAGAATCGACTCTGAATAGAATCATTACCCCCAAGAATTGAATACAATTGAATCATGTGGTGCCCAAAGATTCCCAGCTCTACTGGGTAAGGAGATATTTCTCTAAAGGATTTAAATTATTGTATTTTGAAGATAACTCATTTGAGTAACAGGACTGAATGTTTTAAGAGACATTTTATTTTTTATCATATAATTAGCAGATATTGTAAATAAAGTCACATGGTACTAATGCTGATAGCATGTTGACACCTAGCATATTATAGTTTTTTTTTTTTTTTTAAAGTAACAGGACTGTGTTGAGATTTTTCGTTGCAATATTTAATATACAGAAAAGTGAATTTATATTTCCCATGGCCTGCAAATAATCTGAAAAATGCAACATTTTATAACCTTGTGGACTATTCCAAATTTTCAGTCGGTGTAACAGGACTGAGCGAACTTGACTGTAATATGAATTATGACTAGCGTTAATTTAAAGTCTGAATAAGAAGTATCATAATTACGCACACATAAAAATATTTCAAAAGGATTTAAATGATTGCATTTTGTAGACGACCCATTTGAGTAACATGACTGAAATGAACAGGACTAACAGCAAATACATGAAATATTTCCACATGGAGTTTATGCTAATAACATGTTGATAAGAAGTATTATTACAGAGATTCAATAACAACAACAATATATATATATATATATATATATATATATATATATATATATATATATATATATATATATATATATATATAAAAACGGTAACCTGACCTTGATAAAATTTTAATATCTTGCAATATACAGATTTTTTTCCAAGGCCTATAGACTACAGGACCTATAATGCAACATCCTGTGACCATGTGACTTGTGGAGTAGTCCACATTTTCCAGTTAGGGTAACAGGACTGAGAGAACACCCAGGGACACGACTATGGTGTAAATTATAACTAGTATAAAGTAAAGTCTGAATACATTTAAACACAAATTTACAAAAAAAAAATGCTTCCAAAGGATTTACATTGTTATATTTTTTGGTAAAGTCCACTTTTGGAAAAGCAGCGCCCGGCAACGATCAGATCATTGAGCAGGACACACTTTGTCACTGTATATACAGTATCTATTGTTAAAATATTTTCTATTCTTTTCTCTCAGTATTACAAAATGGGGACATTTAAACACAGGAAATGAACAATAAGTTATTTTGATCATGCATATATACATGTTGCACCATTTATGAACCGTGGAAACACCACTTTCCCCTTAATTATTTTTTTAAGTGACATATGTGACCCTCCCCATCCTGGATGCACCCATAGGAAGTTCTTTCTTTAGGAAACAGAAGGTTGTGGACAAAAATGTGTTTTTTATAGTTATTATACAAAAAACTATTTTTTTTTTTAGATAGTTGTAGTTTTTTTGTTATTTATTTGTATTATCTTTTATTAATTTTTTTTAATACACTGTAGCACTTTGAGGTTGTTTGCTCAATGGAAAGTGCTTTTTACAAATAAAACCTATTATCATTATTATTTAGGAGGAAGCAATCCCTTGCTTTACCTTTATTAAGGACTCTTTGTGTGTGTTTTTTTTTTTTTTTTTGGAGTAATAGCTAATTCCGTCAGGGTGACGTCATGTCTCCTTAAACACATGCCCCCCTGCCCTTAAAAAAAAAAAAAAGGCTCATGGTTTCCATCAGCAAAGCAGCATCATGTTCCTAAAGTCATTTGGTTGAAACTCCTGCAGACATTCCAAGCCTATGCTGCATTCTCTCACTGAGGAGGTGTTTTTTGGGGGGAGGGGGGATGCATTGTTGGTTGTTTCCACACACTAATTTATTCTTTTTGGCCTTTACATACAAAACCCAAAACCAGTGAAGTTGTCATGTTGTGTAAATTGTAAATAAAAACAGAATACAATGATTTGCAAATCCTTTTCAACCTATATCAAATTGAATAGACTGCAAAGACAAGATACTTAACATTCAAACTGGTAAACGTTATTTTTTACAAATATTAGCTCATTTGGAGTTTGATGCCTGCAACATGTTTTCAAAAAGCTGGCACAAGTGGCAAAAAGACTGCGAAAGTTGAGGAATGCTCATCAAACACTTATTTGGTAGGTTGGTGTCATGATTGTGTTTAAAAGCAGCTTCCATGAAATGCTCAGTCATTCACAAACAAGGATGGGGCAAGGGTCACCACTTTGTGAACAAATGCCTGAGCAAATTGTCCAACTGTTTAAGAAAAGCATTTCTCAACCAGCTATTGCAAGGAATTTAGGGATATCACCATCCACGGTCTGTATTATCAACAAAAAGTTCAGAGAATCTGGAGAAATCACGGCAAGGCCGAAAACCAACATTGAATGCCTGCGAACTTTGATCCCTCGGGCGGTACTGCATAAAAAATCGATATCTGTGTGTAAGGGATATCACCACATGGGCTCAGGAACTCTTCAGAAGACCACTGTGAGTAACTAGAGTTGGTCGCTACATCTGTAAGTGAAAGTTAAAACTCTACTATGCAAAGCCATTTATCAACAACACCCAGAAAAGCTGCAGGCTTCGCTGGGCCCAAGCTCATCTAAGATGGACTGATGCAAAGTGGAAAAGTGTTCTGTGGTCTGACAAGTCCACATTTCTAATTGTTTTTGGAAACTGTGGCTGTTGTGTCCTCCGGAACAAAGAGGAAAATAACCATCCGGATTTTTATGGGCACAAAGTTCAAAAGCCAGCATCTGTGATGGCACCATTAATGCTGAATGGTCCATACAGGTTTTGGAGCAACATATGTTGCCATCCAAGCAAGGTCTTTTTCATGGACGCCCCTGCTTATTTCAGCAAGACATTGCCATGCCACATTCGGCACGTGTTACAACAGCGTGGCTTTGTAGTAAGAGAGTGGGTACTAGACTGGCCTGCCTGTAGTCCAGACCTGTCTCCCATTGAAAATGCGTGGTGCATTATGAAGCCTAAAATACCACATCGGAGACCCCGGACCGTTGAACAACTTAACCTGTACATCAAGCAAGAATGGGAAATAATTCCTCTTGAAAAGCTTCAAAAATGGGTCTCCTCAGTATCCAAACATTTACTGAGTGTTGTTAAAAGGAAAGTGGTTAAAAAGGCCCGCCTGACAACTTTTTTGCAATGTGTTGCTGCCATTAAATTCTAAGTGAATGATTGTTTGCACACACAAAAAAAAAAGTTTCTCAGTTTGAATATTAAATATTTTGTTTTTGCAGTTTATTCAGTTAAATATAAGTTGAAAATGATTTGCAAATCATTGTACTCCGTTTGTATTTAGCATTTACACTATGTGCCAACTTCACCGGTTTTGGGTTTTGTATATTGAAGATTTGTGTGACTTCTGGGGCTCATTTTCCTGTAAATTATGCTCCAATTCCAAATCGTACTGCCTGAAATTGTGCGTTTTTGCTGTTGGTTGTTGTTGGCCGGCAGAAGAAAAAATCATTGACACACTTTGCAAGGGTTGGAACAATAAGTAGGATCTATTAGTCTGATTTATGGGCTGCAGTGTTGTATTTCATGTGTTCTCCTGGAACTAAATGATGTACATTCCCTTAAATCCCAAACGTTTGTAGCTTTGGCCTTTTATAGATGAAACACCAGCAGCACAAAGTTGGACAAATTGTGAGAAAACAAACATTTGACAGAAGTAACAGCCAACATCTAAAGAGGACACCCTACTGTCATTATAGTGTCGATGGGGAAATGTATTTACTTGCTGGTTTTTTTATTGTTTGTACCGACTAGTGACATTTGCCCCGAGTCAGCACTTTAGTTTGTGACCATTTGGCCTCATTCTCTCTTTAACCCTGATTGATGCATGTTAGCTCAAATGTTTTTAGACGTGCATGTTTTCACCAACCGCACTGTTTCCACCAGGACCGCAATCTATTTGTGGTGGTGATGTACAGGTTTTTTTTTTTTTAAAGGCTTGGGAAAAAAAACACTTTATTGCAATGGTTTCACAAAATGACAGTATATGATGTCTTGTCCTTTAAAGGGGCGTTATTATGCAAAACTAACTCTTCTTTTACATTTGTACATCTTATTGTGTATTTGGGATCTGCATAAGTCCCAAAAATGTAAAACCAAGCCAATTATAAGACAATCTTCATACTTCCTCCAAATGAGCCGTTTGAATTTGTCCGACTCGTGATGTTTTTTTGCAATTGTGGCGTAAGCGGATATCTCCATATGTGGTGGACATTTACCCGAACAGCTTTGTGCGAGTCCGCCATCGTAGTTCAATGCTGCAGTCAATAAGCTTTTTCTTTTTCTCTATCCTCTTGTGGGGCAGACTGGCTTGTACATGAACATGCATCGTCCATTAATACTTTTTAATAACATTGGGTTGCAGTTCTATGATTATTTACCACAAAATACATAAACAGCTCTGATAAATTTCTATATTTCATAAAATAGATTTTTTTTTGTTTTAAGTTAAAGTACCATTGATTGTCACACACACACTAGGTGTGGTGAAATGTGTCCTCTGCATTTGACCCATCCCCTTGATCACCCCCTGGGAGGTGAGGGGAGCAGTGAGCAGCAGCGGTGCCACGCCCGGGAATCATTTATGGTGATCTAACCCCCAATTCCAACCCTTGATGCTGAGGCAGGCAATGGGTCCCATTTTTTTTATAGTCTTTGGTATGACTCAGCCGGGATTTGAACCCTCAACCTACCGATCTCAGGGCGGACACTCTAACCACTAGGCCACTGAGTAGGTTTAACATTTAATAAAGTCAAATACAAATAGGGCAACTAGAGAAGTATTTTTTTTAAAGTAAATCTGTCCAACAGATATGATCTACATCAGAAGTGGGAAAGTAGTTTTTACAGTTATGTTTAGGCCCCAGAGGGCCGCATCTAACAGTGAATACTATTATTACACCATTTTGAATGCATTTTTTTAATTAGATTGTTAGAAAAACTAAAATGTAAAAAAAATATGGTAAGTTGCAATAATTTCACCTCAAAATTTAGTGTATATGGAAAAACAGTGCTGCTGTTTTCATGGTAAAAAAAATAAAAAGGTAGCTCAGTTGCCATAATTTTACTGTAAAATGTACATTTGTTTTTTTACTGTAAATAAAAAAATTGCAATTTTAAGGTAAAAATTTGGAACCCGAGCTGCCATTTGTTTTTACCGCAAATCAGCTGTAGATTTTTAGTTTATTACTATAAATGCCAAAACGACACCACAGTTTATTACAGTAAAAAATAGTACTGTGTTTTTCATTTGGAGAAAAATGCTGTAAAAACCACTAGGGGTGTAACGGTACGCAAAAATTTTGGTTCTGTACGTACCTCGGTTTAGAGTTCACGGTTTGGTTCATTTTCGGTACGGTAAGAAAACAACAAAATCTACATTTTTTGGGTTATTTAATTACCAAATTTGTAAACAATGGTACATATACACACAGGGTCCATTGCCAAGGTTAATGTGGTCAACATATAAAAAATAATAAGATAAGGCTCAGAATGGTTTCTTAACAAAACCTTTCTACATATAAAGTGCTTTTTTTGATCGATAGATTGAGACTTGTATTAGTAGGTTCCACAGTACAGTACATATTCCGTACAATTGACCACTGAATGCAAACACCCCAAAAGTTTTTCAACTAGTTTAAGTCGGGGTCCACGTTCATCAATCCCCCCCCACTTAGCTGCTATAAAAACATTTGTTATTGCTTCAGCCTTGCCTGACTCGCCAAGGAGAGGCTGCTTGAATGCGGTGGTGAAGCTTCAAAGGGGTTAGCATGTTTGACGTGTTGGCAGAAGCGTACCCCATTGCTGCTGAACACTGTCTGCAAACCTCCATCCTCCATTGTTGTATCGCACTGCGCAACCAAAGTGTTCCCCAACGGGAGATCTTAACGAGGCAGGAGGGTCTTCTAGCTCTGGCTTTTACATGTTGTCCTAGCCCGGTCGCTGCTAGCCTGCCTCACTCTGCATTGTTTACACAACGTGCGGTGCGCTACCTAATATGTCCGTGTGGAAACTTGTTCGATACACCTCCGAACCGTACCAAAACGGTTCAATAGAAATACACGTACTGTTACTCCCCTAAAAACCACAGTAAATTTCTAAATATTACCTTTAACTCTATTGCTACTTTTTCATTACATAGTTTGATGGATAACTTGCTTTAAAATCATTATTATTAGTACTTATTTATATTTAAAAATGGTTTGAATGTTTGATCATATATTTTTGCATAAGTAGACAATATTTAAGTTAACATAATTTGCGATTACGTGAAGTAATTTTTTTCCTCCCAAAATAGAAAGAAAGAATACACTTTACAATACAAGTTACAGTACTTTGATTGATACATATTATAATGAAGTGGCAGACCACATCTGGCCCCCGGGCCTTGAGTTTGACACCTGAAGTCTACATCAACAATATGATTTGACGGATTTAAAAAAAAGTTAAAATCGATTTTTATTATATTTTTTGATTAAGGATTGTTACAAAAAATTATCTAAAAAAAATTCTAAATCAACCTGACATTGAATAAACGTCAAAAAGCATGTTGTTTCAACGTTGTATTGGTGTTGTAGAATATTAGTTGAAAAATGACCGTGATTCAATGGTCAAATCAACATCAGACCCCAACATTGAGCATATTGTTACAACGTTAGGTTTGAGTCGCTCAACGTCAGGACCTAATTCAACAAGCTCTCAACGTTGTTTTAATGTCCCGAAATGCGTTTGTCAGATACCTTGATTAAATGCATGAGGCAAGAAACTAGGTCTGTCTTATCTGATTCGTTAGACAGTCAACATGAGGGGAAAAACGCTTAAGAGCACAACTAACGGGGATTCCCTCAAATTAACAGACCTCATTTGTGTCTTCAAAGGGAAAAGTTAAAGCAATTAGATGAACAATTAGTCATGGTAGAGATTGGATAATTTAGTAAGGTCCTTGGATCTTGTTTCTTTGACAAAGTATTTCCTTGGTTGTGGGAGCAGGGGTGGGGTTTCACTTCTGTGTTTGGATCACTTTAATAATACAACATGTGGATTGTATTGATGATGTTTTGACTGTCAAAGATGTTGGGTATTTAGTCTTTTTGATGGAGGTCCAAAGAGATGACCAAACTTGACTAATACGTAGAGGGGTTTGAATACTCTCTTAATATAGCAACATTGCTGCTAAGTTGGCAACACTTTACTTTCTTTCTTTCTTTCTTTCTTTCTTAAGTTTATTTCGGACATGAACATACTTACAGCATTATACATCACACAATTTTATATTATACACTCTACAACATGTCCGAAAAGGAGTGGGAAGAATCAAAGTTTATTTAATCCCACCCCTCTCCCACTTCAGAGCGTTTACAAATATATACATCATTTACCATGAATTGATTAAACAAGTTGAAAAACTTATTGGGGTGTTACCATTTAGTGGTCCGCTTATCCGAGGTCGAGTCGCGGGGGCAGCAGCCTAAGCAGGGAAGCCCAGACTTCCCTCTCCCCAGCCACTTCGTCCAGCTCCTCCCGGGGGATGCCGAGGCGTTCCCAGGCCAGCCGGGAGACATAGTCTTCCCAACGTGTCCTGGGTCTTCCCCGTGGCCTCATACCGGTCGGACGTGCCCGAAACGCCTCCCTCGGGAGGCGTTCGGGTGGCATCCTGACCAGATGCCTGAACCACCTCATCTGGCTTCTGTAGCCTTTTATTAGTGTGTAATTCAAGGATTAAAACACGTCTGACTGCAGCTATCAATTATTTTCGTAATCATTACGATTACTTTGTTCAATTAATCAAGAAATCGGATAAAACACATTTTATAGACCTTTTGCATTATTTAGGGAAAAAAATTTAGACCAGGGGTCCCCAAGCTACAACCTTGATCCGATTATGATCCATTATGATAATTATGATTATTATTTATCATAATAATCATGTGCTCTCCAGCGTCCAAAGTCCGGCCCGCGGGAAGTTCAAAGTTGGAAAAAAAATATAGCATCCATGTTTTTTTAAAATGTTTTTTTTTAATTATTATTCTTGTACTGGGGTAGAGCGTGATATACGTTGAGTCAGGAAAAAACATGGATGCTATTTCATCCCTACAAGCCTGTTTTGCAGGTTTCCCTACTCCTCAAGGGATTGTTTTATTTTTTTTTAAAGAAGAGACAAACCAGTGTTTTTTTCCTGACCTAACGTTTGTGTATGTATATATATATATATATATATTTATATGTGTATATATGTATATTTATTTGTTTATTTTTTTCTCAAAATTACCGTCGGGTCATTGCTGGTTTTACGAGCAGAGGAGCATGTTCGGCAGCGCACAATCACAGAGTACTCACAAGCAGACACAGTGTGTAGACAGAAAAGGGAGAACGGACGCATTTTGGCTTAACAACTAACGATAAAGGTGAAGTTATAACACTGAAACATTCACCGCAAGAGGTGCTTTAAGACATGGCTAGCGGCTAAAGTCCAGCCCTTGTCTGCAATGTTTTAGCTACTTTTAAATCACTAATCCTCGTCTCCATGGCGACAAATAAAGTAAGTTTCTTACAAGTAGCATCTCTGCAGGATGAGGAATAGCTCACCGTAGCTCACCGGCGTCACAATGTAAACAAACGTCATTGGTGGATCTACACTTGACATCCACTGTAATGATACCAAGTACAAGAGAGCATCTAGTCGATACTGCTATGATTACTTCTATTTTTTGGCATCACAACATCTTCTTTCGTTTTTTTAACATGTATATTATGTTTATAAACTCAGTAAACATACATGATGACTTTGAATATGACCAAAGTATGATCCTGTAACTACTTGGTATCGGATTGATACCCAAATTTGTGGTATCATCCAAAACTAATGTGAAGCATCCAAACAACAGAAGCATAAGTGATTATTACGTTTTAAGAGTAGTTTAAATAGAACATGTTAAGAGAGAAAGTAAGCAGATATTAACAGTAAATGAGCAAGTAGATGAAAGATTAATTTCCTACCACTTGTCCTTCATAATGTTGACAAAATAATAGGTAGATAAATGACAATATGTTACTGCATAGGTCAGCAAACTAGTTTGTTTAGTTACAACTAAAAGACAAGTTGTCTAGTATGTTCACTATTTTATTTAAGGACAAACTTGCAATAAGAAACATATGTTTAATGTACCCTAAGATTTGTATTGTAGTAACCTTTTCCACGTATTTAAAGTACCAGGCGCTCCATGTGATCTGGATTTGATTGTATTAGTTACACTCTTTTAATGATTAATCAAAGCAACGTAATATAATTTATTTGCAATGGAAAAATGTGTTATCTGCAGCCAAAATGTGCGTAATCACAGTCAAAGTATTATTCCATGCAACAAAAGGCACGCATCTCTAATCAATGTCTGATTTTAACATTATGTCCCGAGTGATTGTGTTTATTTTTCAACTAAAATGGCCTAAGCCACAGGAAGTCCAGTACAAACAAAGGCTGAGAAGATGTCCGCTTTAAAAGGCAATTCATTCTTATTGGGGACGGCGTGGCGCAGTGGAAGAGTGGCCGTGCGCAACCCGAGGGTCACCAGTTCAAATCCCACCTGGAACCAAACTCGTCACGTCCGTTGTGTCCTGAGCAAGACACTTCACCCTTGCTCCTGATGGGTGCTGGTTGGCGCCTTGCATGGCAGCTCCCTCCATCAGTGTGTGAATGTGTGTGTGAATGTGGAAGTAGTGTCAAAGCGCTTTGAGTACCTTGAAGGTAGAAAAGCGCTATACAAGTACAACCCATTTATAATTTATTTATTTATTGCCCACAGATGAACTTAATAATTAGACAATAATGTGACCCCATTCAATCGATGTTTGTGTGCATGTGAAGCAACAACAGCACATTGAGCGTCTTTGTACGCGCAGTCATCTGACGGCTATAATGGAGCACTTCTGTCTTGTGGTGTTTGTACTGTTAGCACTTTGTCACTGCAAAGCCCAGGGTGGCGCTTTTTTTCCTTCAAAGCCGTAGGCAGGGCGCCGTCAGCATTGTGCCTCCATCAATATTCTCTTTCACCTCTCAAAAGTCACGCAGCCAAACAATACTTGAACTGTGCTGAGCAGAGCAGGAGAAGGCTGTTAAAAACCTCCCCGAATCTTATTCCAATGGGTGGCGGGGTCTAATTATAAGCCAACTTTGTTGCTGCTTTTCGGGTCATTTGGCGGCGTTACGTCTGAAGAAGAAAGCACCGATTGTTACCTCGGAGGAGCTCTGTGTTTGTGTTCTCATACCATTTTCCAAGTTTATCATAATAATCATGTGCAGCCAAGTTGGAAAAGCCTCTGAGATGTGATGAGCGCTGCCGATATTTTCCATGAAAGGAGCTATACAACAATAATGTGGTGATAAAGCAGCACGGGGCACAGGCAAATAATTACACCTTGGTATAGGAACCATTTCATGTCTTTTTCCACATGCTCTTTTAAAGTATGTTGAAAAAAGTTGGGTATGTATTAACCTTTAAACTGGTTGTACAGTATACCGGTACTAGTATAATATTACGGTACTAATGAATAAAAAACGGTACTATACTCTGTTTGAAAAGTACCGGTTCGCTATGTATAGATATTTTTTTTTACAGGCATGACATTGCGTCGAGATCACTTCGTGACATTGTTGGTTTTACGAGTAGAGGAGCATGTTTGGCAGCGCACAATCACTGAGTACTTACAAGCAGACACAGTGTATAGACAGAAAAGGGAGAATGGATGCATTTTGGGTCTAAAAACTAAAGATAAAGGTGGAGCTATAACACTCAGCTATATCGCCCTCAGGAAGAAGTGCTTTAAAATATGGCTAGCCAGTTAGCGGCTAATGTCCATCCACAATCGGCAGTGTTTTAGCTACTTCTAAATCACTAATCTCGCCTCCATGTCGACGAATAAAGTGAGTTTCTTACAAGTATCATCCCTGCTGGACGAGTGATAGCTCAACATGCTTCACTACACACCGTAGCTCACTGGCGTCACAATGTAAACAAATGCCATGGGTGGATCTACACCTGACATCCACTGTAATGATACCAAGTACAAGAGCGTATCTAGTCGAAAATACTATGATTACATCGATATTTTTTATCGTCACATAAACTTTTTTGGGGCGGTATAGCTCGGTTGGTAGAGTGGACATGCCAGCAGCTTGAGGGTTCCAGGTTCGATCCCCGCTTCCGCCCTCCTAGTCACTGCCGTTGTGTCCTTGAGCAAGACACTTTACCCACCTGCTCCCAGTGCCACCCACCCTGGTTTAAATCTAACTTCGATATTGGGTTTCACTATGTAAAAGCGACTTGAGTCACTAGAGAAAAGGGCTATATAAATACAATTCACTTCACGTCACTTACTTTTTTCTTTTAAAATTCATTTACCGTTCATAAACTTAGGAAATACGTCCCTGGACACATGAGGATTTAAATTATGGCCAATGTATGATTCTGTAACTACTTGGTATTGCATCGATACCTAAATTTGTGGTATCATCCAGAACTAATGTAAATTATCCAAACAACAGAAGCATAATTGGCTATTACATTTTAACAGAAGTGTAGATAAAACATGTTGAAACCGAGAATAAGCCGATAGTAACAGTAAATAAACAAGTAGATTAATTATACATTTTTACAGCTTGTCCTTTATAAATAGGAGCCTTTGTTTGTTTACTAACTACTAAAAGACAAGTTGTCTAGTATGTTTACTACTTTATTTAAGGACATCATTTTTCTTTGATTGCAATCAGAAACAGATGTTAAATGTACCCTAATATTTTTTGTTAAAAAAGCCAATAATGCAAATTTTTTGTGGTTCCCTTAATTTAGAAATATATCGCTATAGATTTTAGATAGATAGATAGATAGATAGATAGGTCTTTATTGTCATTGCACAAGTACAACTAAACTTTGTTTTCAGCACAAACCTGTTCAAGATGAGACAAACAAACAGTGTACAGGGTTACAGAACAAGAACGCTGATGGGTCGCCATAAGGCGCCCCGTAAAAGATGGGAAAAAGGTAAACGCTGGGGAAATATGACTAAAAAAATACAATCTAGACTGGGCTCCTAAGGGGGCCCAGTCTGGAGTGGGAAAAAAACCCTCCATAGCAAAGCACATATACATATTACAATGTACATCTCGAGATATCTAGCAACAGAGTGAAGGAAGTTCAGGGTCATGATGGTAGGTCGCAGCTCTCAGGCGCTGAGGCGTTGGGTTGGGGGGTTGGGATGTGTATGTGTGGCGTATATTTTTGTGGATCTGTGTGTGTGTGTGTGTGTGTGTGTGTGTAAGCCCGTAGTGTGTCTCTGTTCCGCGGCCTTGATGTATTGTGCAGTCGCTAGACCAAAGTCAACAACAGGTGTTTGTCCATGAGAGACAAGAAGGGAGTTTGTTGTGTCTTCGCCGCACTGTCCAATATTTTGGTATCAGTACCAAAATATTGGTATCAAGACAACCTAGAAGGGTATATTTAAGTACCTGCGTTGGTTTCTAACATCATTAAAGTGTCAACCGCTTTCATGCATAGCGATCACTACAGTGGACAGCTATTCAAAAGCTCTTTTCTCCCCTTTCAGTCCCTCCAGGAGTTTGTGACGTTGTGTTCGCGACAATTCACGCAACTTCAACCAATCCCTGCAAAGTAATGCAGGGCCTCGCAACTTTGTACACGTCCCTGCACATTTGGGCCAATGGGAGTGTAGTCACAGCAAGAACAACATGTAACAATGTACTCTATCAACTCTGAAACGACACAATTGTCGTGCTCCCGCATAGCTCAGACCTATTTCCTCTTCCCGCCGACAGCGTTAAGCCGTCGGGTTGATGCCGTATATAAACCAGGGCTGTCTAACTTAACGCGATAGTAACGTGTTAACTTCAAGTTCCTTTAACAGAATTGTTTCTTTTAAACAGGCCATTAAACCGCACACGCTCTTTTTGACCCTCGGGCCGTTCCGTAAAGGGGGAAAATTGGCTGCGTTCTCTAGTTACTAATGAGCCACAAGCCGGAAAATAGCGAAGAGAAATGGACCAAAAAAGGGTACTTAATGGAAATACCAGGTCCAAATTCATGGCAAGTCGTTCACTTCAAGAAGAAAAGATTATTTTTCCGTCGTGAGCCGATGGTAGGTGGAGCTACACTCACGTGTTTAGAGTCTAGTTAAGGTGCATTGATGATGTCAAATGTAGATTGTTGTTGTGACTGATTTATTAGTAAGATGGGGTAAAAAGCTCATCAGAAGAGAGACAATAGACACTGACTTAGTTTTTGATTGATTGATTGAAACTTTTATTAGTAGATTGCACAGTACAGTACATATTCCGCACAATTGACCACTAAATGGTAACACCCCAATAAGTTTTTCAACTTGTTTAAGTGGGAGTCCGCATAAATCAATTCATAGTCTAGAGCAGGGGTAGGGAACCTATGGTTCTAGAGCCAGATGTGGCTCTTTTGATGACTGCATCTGGCTCTCAGATAAATCTGAGCTGACATTGCTTAACACGATAATAACCCTAACCCTAACCCTAACTGCTTAACACAATAAGTAATGACTAATTCCACTTGTAATCAAAGTGTTAAAAATAGCGTTCAAAATATTAAACATGCTCATGCATTTGAATCCATCCATCCTTTTTTCTACCGTACTTTATTTATTATTATTTTTTTAGGGGGTTCTTCAGACCACCAAGCACCGACATGAAAGCCTGTTTCAGGGTTACGATATTTTTTTATTTTTCAATAAGTCTCTCAGTTGCTTTCCAGCAATTGTCTTTTTCTGTTTCGTTCTCGCTCGCACTCTGGCTCCAGCTCCAACCCTGTCTCTCCTCCTGGCTGCTGCTTATAACAGAGCGACAGGTGATTAGATAACAAGGCCCAGGTGGGCCATCTACGCACCTGTCGCTGATTTCGAGGCCAGTTCTGGCACGACCCGCTTTGCTGCAGGCCCGCAGGCCACGCCCCCTCCACAGTTCAGAATATCAATGTTATTACAAAGAATAAGAGACCTATTATACTCTAGTAATGCTGGTCTTACTTAAAAATGCACGCGTTTAGGTGTGTTCAGTGTTGAAAAAAATTATTTATGGCTCTTACGGAAATACATTTTAAAATATTCGGATTCTTGGCTCTCTCAGCCAAAAAGGTTCCCGACCCCTGGTCTAGAGTCACTTATTACTACAAACAGTCAGGTCGTAGCCAAACCATGTGAAGGCACCTTCTCAAACCAATCACGGCTTCAAAATAAAAGCACTGCACTTACATCCAGTCTAACTAAAGTGACAAAATAAACATGTCTTATAATATGATCATGCTTTTTTAAAGATGTTTTGTAATTTAATTTGTAATATTTCTACCTAAATAAATGCTAGCTAGTACATCAGTCGAGAATATGGAGGGAATATTTTTGGCAACATATTTATACCATGTTCTATAGTTACAGAATAGTGTGGGAGTCCAGTCCATAGTGGATCTAACATAATAGTGTGAGAGTCCAGTCCATAGTGGATCTAACATAATAGTGAGAGTCCAGTCCATAGTGGATCTAACATAATAGTGTGAGAGTCCAGTCCATAGTGGATTTAACATAATAGTGAGAGTCCAGTCCATAGTGGATCTAACATAATAGTGTGAGAGTCCAGTCCATAGTGGATCTAACATAATAGTGTGAGAGTCCAGTCCATAGTGGATCTAACATAATAGTGAGAGTCCAGTCCATAGTGGATCTAACATAATAGTGTGGGAGTCCAGTCCATAGTGGATTTAACATAATAGTGAGAGTCCAGTCCATAGTGGATCTAACATAATAGTGTGAGAGTCCAGTCCATAGTGGATCTAACATAATAGTGAGAGTCCAGTCCATAGTGGATCTAACATAATAGTGAGAGTCCAGTCCATTGTGGATCTAATATAATAGTGAGAGTCCAGTCCATAGTGGATCTAACATAATAGTGAGAGTCCAGTCCATAGTGGATTTAACATAATAGTGTGAGAGTCCAGTCCATAGTGGATCTAACATAATAGTGAGAGTCCAGTCCATAGTGGATCTAACATAATAGTGTGAGAGTCCAGTCCATAGTGGATCTAACATAATAGTGTGAGAGTCCAGTCCATAGTGGATCTAACATAATAGTGAGAGTCCAGTCCATAGTGGATTTAACATAATAGTGTGAGAGTCCAGTCCATAGTGGATCTAACATAATAGTGAGAGTCCAGTCCATAGTGGATCTAACATAATAGTGTGAGAGTCCAGTCCATAGTGGATCTAACATAATAGTGAGAGTCCAGTCCATAGTGGATCTAACATAATAGTGAGAGTCCAGTCCATAGTGGATCTAACATAATAGTGTGAGAGTCCAGTCCATAGTGGATCTAACATAATAGTGAGAGTCCAGTCCATAGTGGATCTAACATAATAGTGAGAGTCCAGTCCATAGTGGATCTAACATAATAGTGAGAGTCCAGTCCATAGTGGATCTAACATAATAGTGAGAGTCCAGTCCATAGTGTGGTCTACAGGAGACCATGGATTACATTACCAAACATCTCTTACAATCAAACCACAATCGTAACAATCCACATGTGTTATTAATGCGTGAAACAGGTATTTAAACAAGGTGTAGCTCTTCCCCTGAATGCATGTGCTCCTACAGCAGGAATACAAATTATGTATTCTTACAAAATACAAAATCTGGCAAGACACCAATTTCTTTTAATGTCATTAAAAGCTCGTTTATACCCTTTATTGTGTTTAAAAATATATTTCATATATTTCATTATTATCTGTCTGGGGTACAATTATTCCATCCATCCATCCATCTTCTACCGCTTATTCCCTTTCGGGGTCGCGGGGGGCGCTGGCGCCTATCTCAGCTACAATCGGGCGGAAGGCGGGGTACACCCTGGACAAGTCGCCACCTCATCGCAGGGCCAACACAGATAGACAGACAACATTCACACTCACATTCACACACTAGGGCCCATTTAGTGTTGCCAATCAACCTATCCCCAGGTGCATGTCTTTGGAGGTGGGAGGAAGCCGGAGTACCCGGAGGGAACCCACGCACTCACGGGGAGAACATGCAAACTCCACACAGAAAGATCCCGAGCCTGGATTTGAACCCAGGACTGCAGGACCTTCGTATTGTGAGGCAGACGCACTAACCCCTCTGCCACCGTGAAGCCGTGCCGGACCAATCACATAATATCTACGGCTTTTCACACATACAAGTGAATGCAAGGCATACTTGGTCGACAGCCATACAGGTCACACTGAGGGTGGCCATATAAACAACTTAAACAATGTTACAAATATGCGCCACACTGTGAACCCACACCAAACAAGAATGACAAACACATTTCGGGAGAACATCCGCACCGTAACACAACATGAACACAACAGGACAAATACCCAGAACCCCTTGCAGTACTAACTCTTCCGGGACGCTACAATATACCCCCCCCCCCCCCCCCCCCACCTCAACCCCGCCCAACTCAACCTCTTCATACTCTTTCAGGGAGAGCATGTTCCAAATTCCAAGTTGCTGTTTTGAGGCATGTAAAAATAAAAAATAAAACACTTTGTGACTTCAATAATAAATATGGCAGTGCCATGTTGGCATTTTTTTCCATAACTTGGGTTGATTTATTTTGGAAAACCTTGTTACATTGTTTAATGCATCCAGCGGGGCATCACAACAAAAGTAGGCATCATAATGTGTTAATTCCACGACTGCATATATCGTTATTGGTTGATATCGGAATCGTTAATTAAGAGTTAGACAATATTGGAATATCTGATATCGGCAAAAAAAACCATTATCGGACATCTCTGAAAATGATTTCTATCTGCAATTATTTTTGAGTTAACTATAAACAAAATGTGATTATAACATTTTATTCGTTTGACAGCCTTAATATAAACATTAAACTCCTACTTTACATGTATTTGTGTATTTTTGTAACCTTTTTTATCCAGGGTAGGTAAGACAATTAGGAACACATTTTAATTTGCAATGCTGACCTAGCAAAAATGCAACTGAAAAAAAGAAAAAACATTATTTTTTTGCATTTTTATCACAATTTTCCAAATTCTCAACTTCTTGTTGCACCTTTGTTACAAACCAACCAACAAATGTCAATGGAAACATTACCTAGTACCTTTTTCCATGGAACTTTGTCTATCGTCTTGGGCTGAGGTGTCCTATCCACTACAGAGGACACTGGTTCTTAGGAAGTATCAGACCACTGTATCCAATCCCAAACTGTATCCAGCAGATTATAATTAATTGTTGGAAAATTTAAAAAGAGCCAAAAATGCTTTTTAAGACCAAATGTGGTCCAATTCAGGTGTTTGTCTTGGAAGAAGAATGTGACAACTCCCAAAAAAGGTGCTCAAGCCACAAATCGGCTAAATTAATTATCCCGGCTAAGACATATTTCACACTGCTCACACTGGCTCTCATGCACTTTACTACGCACGGCAGCGCTATTATTTATAGAATCATCGGATTTGTAAACCTGGGTCTGAATTCCTCGCCGGTGAAAATAAACAGCAACGCCAGCAGGGCTCGTACGGCCTGTGGAGTTGTTCCTGGCGGCGGTCGTAACAAAACCGTCATGTTGTCGACGAGGGGGACATTTGACAGTATTCCCAAAGCCTGATCCCGGGAGACCGTTGCCGTTTGGCTCCTGCTACAAAGTACTCAAGGAAAAAAAAAAAGAGAAACCGCTCGAATCCGACATGTCGAGAGGATAGTGCAAGCAAGGCTGAATAGCTAACAGCAGCCGAGCGTAAGAGAGATGGATGACTTCTTCAAGTATTCCTGGGTGCGGTCCAAAGGGGACTCTGGTAGACTTACAAAGTGCAAGACTCTGCGTCCATAGAAGAAGACACACATCTAGAGAGGGAGTGACCATTCCAACAACAATAGTCAGTACTTGGGGCAGGCCTAGGCAATTATTTTGACTTGGGGGGCCAAATTTAGACACAAAAGTGTGTCTGGGGGCCGGTATATCTAATAAAAAACCTCACAATAATGTCTGGTTGAATGCTAAAAAGGTTATGATACACTGCCTTAAAAAACAGAATGGAATGTTACATTTTTTTACTGTGAGAAACCCAGAATGTACATGAAAATCAAGAATGTGGGATTTACAATATTAACTGTGCAACTATATCGGACTGCCGATATCATTGGCAGATAAATGCTTTAAATGTGTAATAACGGAAATTATCGGTATCTGTTTCAATAAGTAAAATGTTTGACTCTTTAAAACGCCGCTTTGTACACGGACGTAGGGAGCACTGCCTTTGCGTACCGGCCCAGTCACATAATATTTATGGATTCTTACGCACACAAGTGAATGCAACGCATACTTGGTCAACAGCCATACATGTCACACTGAGGGTGGTCGTATAAACAACATTAACACTGTTACAAATATGCGCCACACTGTGAACCCACACCAAACAAGAATGACAACCACATTTTGGGAGAACATCTGCACCGTAACACAACATAAACACAACAGAACAAATACCCGGAATCCCTTGCAGTACTAACTCTTCCGGGACGCTACAATATACACCCCCGCTACCAAATTCCAAGCTGCTGTTTTGAGGCACGTTGAAAAAAAAAAAAAGCACTTTGTGTCATGTCTGTGTGATTATGTTTTGTTTTTTTGGACACTCAGTCCCGGTTTTTGCACTTCCTTGTATGTTTAGTTACCATGACAACTCATTAGTTTTCACCTTGTCCTCATGTCACGCCCCTGTCCTCGTGTCTCACACCTGTTTTCACTAATCACCATAGTATTATTTAAGCCTGTCTGTTTCTGTTGTTCATGCTGGCAACCTCACCTCCTGCACCCATGATATCCATGCTGCTTTATCTCATACCCTTGTCACAGTAAGTTTTCTTGTTATTTATGCCACAGTGCAAGTTTTTCTTTACACAGCCAAGTTTTGTACCTCCATTGTGAGCGCCTTTTGTTTGCTTCCTTTTTTGTAGTTTGTTAGTTTAATAAATAAAATATGTACTTAAATTCACGTCTTGCCCGTGCCAACTTTCTTTTACCTCGGGAAAACAATCCATGCCCAAGTCCAAGTCTTGACAGATGATGGTAACAAAACCAACCAGGAAGTGCAACAACCGGGAAGGAGAAACATGGGCATGTCCGGATGACTCGCCTCCGTATTTCCAGTATTTACCTCCAAGTTACCAGTTTTATTATAAAGCTGGCTATGGCGCGTTCTTTCTGACGTCACTTCCTGTGCGGGGCTTGGTCTTTCTGGCGTCACTTCCTCTCCGAACTCTGTTTGTAAACGATCAATGACTCCAAACAAAGCTAAGAGCCGCAGATTCAAGAAATACATGGCGCACGTACCCGTGGATAAAATTGTCAGAGGAGAGGGACCTTAAACGATTGTTTAGTGTGGCTGACACGGGGCTTAGCCTAAATAATTATTCGTTTAGGGCAGGGGTGCCCACACCTTTTCTGCAGGCGAGCTACTTTTCAATTGACCAAATCGAGGGGGATCTACTTCCTCCATATCTATAATTTATATTTATTTATTTATGAAAGAGATGTTTTGTTAACAACTTAAATGTGTTTAATGATAATACAAGCATGTGTAACACATATAGATGTCTTTCTTTCATGAAGACAAGAATATAAGTTGGTGTATTACCTGATTCTGATGACTTGCATTGATTGGAATCAGACAGTAATGATTATAACGTCCACATTTTTGAATGGAGGAGGAAAAAAAGTCCTCCTTTCTGTACAATACCACATGAAAGTGGTTGGTTTTTGGCATCTTATTTGTCCAGCTTCCATACACTTTAAAACAAAAGCATTGGCGGCAAATTCCGTAGTTTGCTCGCTTGTGCACGCCAGCTTTCCGAGACTCATATTTTGTTCGCGCTTTTATTGTGAAGATAGAAACTGTGTAGTCGGCCTTTAGAGTTTTGACGGAAGGTATGGCGCGACAGTCTGTTGAAATAAAAAGTGTTTCTCGCCGTCCTGTCGGTCATTTCTTCTTAATAATGATCTGGCAGCAGCCAACGTCATCTCACGAGACCCTCGGGTGCCGTGAATGTCAATCAAGTGAAGATTGATGATCGCTAATTTTTAGGTCTATTTTTTTAAAAGCCTGGCTGGCGATCGACTGACACACCCGCCGCGATTGACCGGTAGCTCGTGATAGACGTAATGGGCACCCCTGGTTTAAGGGGTTATCTGGTTTAGTGTAGACCAGTCCGTAAGGACCAGATGAGTCGCCCACTGGCCTGTTCTAAAAATAGCTCAAAAAGCAGCACTTACCAGTGAGCTGCCTCTATTTTTTAAATTGTATTTATTTACTAGCAAGCTGGTCTCGCTTTGCTCGAAATTTTTAATTCTAAGAGAGACAAAACTCAAATAGAATTTGAAAATCCAAGAAAATATTTTAAAGACTTGGTCTTCACTTGTTTAAATAAATTCATAATTTTTTCTACTTTGCTTCTTAAAACTTTCAGAAAGACAATTTTAGAGAACAAATACAAACTTAAAAATGATTTTAGGATTTTTAAACACTTATACCTTTTTACCTTTTAAATTCCTTCCTCTTCTTTCTTGACAATTAAAATCAATGTTCAAGTATTTTTTTTTTTTTATTGTAAAGAAAATAAATACATTTGAATTTAATTCTTCATTTTAGCTTCTGTTTTTTCGACGAAGAATATTTGTGAAATATTTTTTCAAACTTATTAGGATTAAAATTCAAAAACAATATTCTGACAAATCTAGAAAATCAGGAAAATCAAATTTAAATCTTATTTCAAAGTCTTTTGAATTTCTTTTAAAATTTTTGTTCTGGAAAATCTAGAAGAAATAATGATTTGTCTTTGTTAAAAATATAGCTTGGTCCAATTTGTTCTATATTCCAACAAAGTGCAGATTGGATTTTAACCTATTTAAAACATGTCATCAAAATTCTAAAATTAATTTTAATCAGTAAAAATTACTAATAATGTTCCATAAATTCTTTTTTGAAGTGTTTCAAAAAGATTTGAATTAGCTAGTTTTCTCTTTTTATTCGGTTGAATTTTGAATTTTAAAGAGTCGAAAGTGAAGATAAACTATGTTTCAAAATTTAATTTTCATTTTTTTGTGTGTTTTCTCCTCTTTTAAAGCGCTCAATTAAGTGTTTTTTTCATCATTTATTCTCTACAAAAAACCTCCCGTAAAAGGAAAAAAAATGTACGACGGAATGACAGACATAAATACTCATTTTTTTATATATATATATCCTATATACATATATTTTTTTATTAAAGGTAAATTGAGCAAATTGGCTATTTCTGGCAATTTATTTAAGTGTGTATCAAACTGGTAGCCCTTGGCATTAATCAGTACTCAAGAATTAGGTCTTGCTTTCCAAAAGGTCGGTGACCCCTGGTAGACAGAGCCTGAATGTTGTGCACTACTTCGCTGCAAAAGCAGACATCAAGTAGTTTCTGTACAACATGACAACATGGCAGCAACGTCAAAGTAAAAATAAGTGTGTGCGTGTGGATGAAAAAACATACCAATGTTTTTCCATCTCTTAAGAATGTTTATGGGAGACACAACAGTAATGAAAGACAACAGCTGTATGCCACAATAAGTGTGCTTCCATAGTGTCTTAGGAAGAGAAATGCTCAGGAAAAAAAAAAACAAGCGGAAGGAAAGCCATTGTTCTGCCATGGCATTGATCCACCAGAATAGAAAACGGACATTTTTAGACGTTTTTCAGAGGGACTGGTTTCCTCACCCGAAAAAGGCGAGTGACACAAAACAGACAGGATGGGATGTTTTGACCCGACTAGTTTTCTTTTTCCGACCCCGCAAGAGGAAGCCTTGTTGTTATCAGCAGGGAGGGATGTCTGATTCTCACTGCTAACTTCAGCCTGCTTCTGGTATCTTCTTCTTAAGACTTGTCCTCTTTATCTTGCTGGGCTTTCTCTGAAACAGTTGCATCATTGCTGAGATTCCATGATGGTGCAGACTGCGGGATGTAAACTGGATGTGAAAGATGCTGTGTGACCATTACTTCTGGGAACCTTCATAACAAAGCACAAATTTGTTTTCTCTGTAAAATTAGGAGGCCTTCGGTATTTTTGCGAGTTCTGGGTCGTGTCATAGTTTGGACTGAGGCAACAAGGGGGTGTCTCTGCTCATTCCTTCTTTCCCAAGGGACATTTCAGAGCCTTTTGGTTTCTCAGCTGCACTTTGTTGAGGCCACCTCCTCTTTTATGGCATTAAAAAGCATGACAAAGCGACTTTGTGCCCAAATTAGGGTAAATCTATGGAAAGGCTTCAAGATAGCTAAAATGTGGCCGCCATGTTATGTACAGTACTGCAAAAAGGCCAGAAAAGTAGTGTTATAAACCTTGTCTTTACAGGTCACACAACTTATTTTGCTTCCTGCAATAGTTTTTAATCCCTATAATGGCCACTAATATCAAAACTTGCTGAAATGATGCATAATGTTGATAGGTAGACTCTCAGTTGTTGCTATTGTTTACATTTTAAGGACGAACTTGCTACTCTAAGAATGTTTTCTTATTATAAATGTCTTTCTTCCATGATATTTAAGTTGAATCATTTATTAAACAGCAATTACAAAAAAGTACCTAATTCGGTGCTTTTATAGATAACGTCTGAAGTCTGTCGGTACAACCGGGTATTGGTTCAAGTAAAATCAAACAATGCCATATTCTGATACCTTTTGTTACACGTAACGGCTCAAGCATTGGGCTGGGAAACAAGGAGTCAAGCACTCAACCAGGGATGTGCGATATAACTTATTTTTTCTTTCTGTTCCAACACCAAGTGAAATTCAAGCTGGTATCGGTGATATTGATCCGATACCGATACATTGTGCAAAAATACCTAAAGTGTCTGCTAAAATCAAAAAGTTTTGTATTTTCAGAAAATACCATATCTATTCCAAAAAAAAAAAAACAGTACAATTGTAAGGAAAAAAAAGCCAACAAATTGGAATATTATGGGAATTTTTTTTACATTTGAAAGTAATGAAAATATACTTAGTCAACTATAACACAAAATTGTGTCTTCAAATATTTATAATTTCTCTTTTTAGCTTTTTTTTTTTAAATACAGAAACATTACAAAAAAAAGGCCCCTGTACTTCACTTTTCAGTTTGCAACCCTTGGTGGAAAAAGTTATTCTAAAATATGAGTAGCTCTCAAAATAAAATATACTTAAAACATAAACAAAGTTAAGTTAGTTGATTAAAATCAAACAATGCCATATATATATATTTTTTTTTTGTCATGAAAAAGGGAGGTTTTTTGGGTTGGTGCACTAATTGTAAGTGTATCTTGTGTTTTTTATGTTGATTTAATTAAAAAAAATAAAAATCTTCTGCGGCCCGGTACTAATGGAGCCGCAGCCCGGTGGTAGGGGACCACTGGTATAACTTACCATTTAACGAGCCAGACGTAGAATGTACTTGAGGCTATAATATCTTTATAATGTAAACTGATAGCTAACAGGTGTTAAAATACTCTCCGCGTACTCATTGGAGTCCAAGCAGAGGCTAAAGACCCCAACAATGCTTTAAAAGAGGTCAACCACCGGCGAGATGTGGATAACTGAATAATATAATACAAACACCGTTTCCATATGAGTTGGGAAATT
>NC_084631.1:1336683-1341683 GCF_033978795.1 Nerophis ophidion | reverse complement strand
AGTTTGAACATTAAATATATTGTCTTTGCAGTCTATTCAATTGAATATAAGTTGAAAAGGATTTTCAAATCATTGTATTGTGTTTTTATTTACCATTTACACAACTTGCCAATGTGCCAACTTCACTCGTTTTGGGTTTTGTACGTTTAAGGTTCATTCAACTGAGCATCCACATATTTCATAAAGGTTGACACAAAAGAACAGAAATACTTCTTGAAATTTCCTGACCTAAAGGACCCACAGAGTCCAGATGTCCAACAGTTGACTTTATGTAGTTGTACTTGTCTTTCTCTTACTATCTCCTTCTTCCTCCTCCTTTTGCCTTCTGGTTGCCGACAATGTTTGCTATATTGTGAATTATTTCTACCCAGGAGGACAGCTTGACATCATGAGTGACCGCTTCGACTGCAAAAACTGCGCAGAGTCCTTGTATGGACGCAAGTACATCCAGGTGGAGGACAACCCTCACTGCATCCCCTGCTATGACCGCCTGTACGCCAACACCTGTCAGGAGTGTAAAGAAATCATCAGTCACAATGCCAAGGTGAGTTTGCTTTGGTTCAGTTGCACTAGGGTTGTACGGTACACCAGTACTAGTATAGTACCGCGATACTAATGAATCATTTTCGGTACCGTACCGCCTCTAAAAAGTACCGGTAACCCCGACCCCCGTCGTCATCAAGTCGTGTCATTGCTGGTTTTACGAGCAGAGGAGCATGTTCGGCAGCGCACAACCACAGAGTACTTACAAGCAGACAGTGTGTAGACAGAAAAGGGAGAACGGACGCATTTTGGCTTAAAAACTGAGGATAAAGGTGAAGTTATAACACTGAAACTCCCTCAGGAAGAGGTGCTTCAAGACATGGCTAGCTAGCTAGCGGCTAACATCCTGCTACAGTCTGCAGGGATTTAGCTACTTCCAAATCACTAATCCTTGTCTCCATGGGGACAAATAAAGTACGTTTCTTACAAGTATCATCCCTGCAGGACGAGAAATAGCTAGTAGGAGGATACAATAGCTCACCACCGTCAATGTCAACAAATGCCATGGGTGGATCTACACCTGACATCCACTTTAATGATACCAAGTACAAGAGCGTGTCTAGGCGATACTACTATGATTACATCGATATTGTTTAGCATCACATCATTTTTTATTTAAACAAAAAATCATATTTTGTTTATAAACTCAGGAAATATGTCACTGGATTTTAAATATGACCAATGTATAATCCTGTAACCACTTGATATCGGATCAATATCTAAATTTGTGGTATCATCCAAAACTAATGTAAAGTATCCAAACAGAAGAATAAGTGATTATTATATATTAACAGAAGTGTAGATAGAACATGGTAAAAGAGAAAAAGGGCAACTATTAACAGTAAATGAGCAAGTAGATTAATAATTAATTTTCTACCACTTGTCCTTTTATAGTTTTGACGAAATAACACGTACCTAATTTCAAATCCGCCTCCAAAAGCATGTATTTATTTACTAGATTTGTCACCAGTCACTTTTTGGGAAAAAGAGTATGATAACACACTAATTTAGTCACAAAGTCTCTGAGTTGGCAATGCTGGTCTGTCTTCTTATCCTCTGGCAGACCAGGTGCGTAATGTCATTATAGACCAAATCGAGTCCGTAGAGCAAAATAACTTGAAGTGAAAACTTCAATCGGCTCTCATTCTGATCATTGGACTTTTTTGTCTACAATATAGCAATTGATCAATACCACAATGTAACAATATGAACGCAACAAAAAAAACTTTATGAAAAGAAACGGTCAAAAAAGAAAAATATCCGTGTCATCACACTAGTATCAATTCAATACTGATACCACCCTTGGTGTCGATAGTATCAATATTTCATGGTCTCCTGTTGGCCTCACTATGGACTGGACTCACACACTATTATGTTAGATCCACTCTGGACTGGACTCTCACATTATTATGTTAGATCCACTATGGACTGGACTCTCACTATTATGTTAGATCCACTATGGACTGGACTCTCACACTATTATGTTAGATCCACTATGGACTGGACTCTCACACTATTATGTTAGATCCACTATGGACTGGACTCTCACACTATTATGTTAGATCCACTATGGACTGGACTCTCACACTATTATGTTAGATCTACAATGGACTGGACTCTCACTATTATGTTAGATCCACTATGGACTGGACTATCTCTCACTTTTATGTTAGATCCACTATGGACTGGACTCTCACTATTATGTTAGATCCACTATGGACTGGACTCTCACACTATTATGTTAGATCCACTATGGACTGGACTCTCACTATTATGTTAGATCCACTATGGACTGGACTCTCACTACAATGTTAGATCCACTATGGACTGGACTCACACTATTATGTTAGATCCACTATGGACTGGACTCTCACTATTATGTTAGATCCACTATGGACTGGACTCTCACACTATTATGTTAGATCTACAATGGACTGGACTCTCACTATTATGTTAGATCCACTATGGACTGGACTATCTCTCACTTTTATGTTAGATCCACTATGGACTGGACTCTCACTATTATGTTAGATCCACTATGGACTGGACTCTCACACTATTATGTTAGATCCACTATGGACTGGACTCTCACTATTATGTTAGATCCACTATGGACTGGACTCTCACTACTATGTTAGATCCACTATGGACTGGACTCTCACACTATTATGTTAGATCCACTATGGACTGGACTCTCACTATTATGTTAGATCCACTATGGACTGGACTCTCACACTATTATGTGAGATCCACTATGGACTGGACTCTCACACTATTATGTTAGATCCACTATGGACTGGACTCTCACACTATTATGTTAGATCCACTATGGACTGGACTCTCACAATATTATGTTAGATCCACTATGGACTGGACTCTCACACTATTATGCTAGATCCACTATGGACTGGACTCTCACACTATTATGTTAGATCCACTATGGACTGGACTCTCACACTATTATGTTAGATCCACTATGGACTGGACTCTCACACTATTATGTTAGATCCACTATGGACTGGACTCTCACACTATTATGTTAGATCCACTATGGACTGGACTCTCACACTATTATGTTAGATCCACTATGGACTGGACTCTCACACTGTTATGTTAGATCCACTATGGACTGGACTCTCACTATTATGTTAGATCCACTATGGACTGGACTATCTCTCACTCTTATGTTAGATCCACTATGGACTGGACTCTCACTATTATGTTAGATCCACTATGGACTGGACTCTCACACTATTATTTTAGATCCACTATGGACTGGACTCTCACTATTATGTTAGATCCACTATGGACTGGACTCTCACTATTATGTTAGATCCACTATGGACTGGACTCTCACACTATTATGTGAGATCCACTATGGACTGGACTCTCACACTATTATGTGAGATCCACTATGGACTGGACTCTCACACTGTTATGTTAGATCCACTATGGACTGGACTCTCACACTATTATGTTAGATCCACTATGGACTGGACTCTCACACTATTATGCTAGATCCACTATGGACTGGACTCTCACACTATTATGTTAGATCCACTATGGACTGGACTCTCACACTATTATGTTAGATCCACTATGGACTGGACTCTCACACTATTATGTTAGATCCACTATGGACTGGACTCTCACACTATTATGTTAGATCCACTATGGACTGGACTCTCACACTATTATGTTAGATCCACTATGGACTGGACTCTCACACTATTATGTTAGATCCACTATGGACTGGACTCTCACACTATTATGTTAGATCCACTATGGACTGGACTCTCACACTATTATGTTAGATCCACTATGGACTGGACTCTCACACTGTTATGTTAGATCCACTATGGACTGGACTCTCACACTGTTATGTTAGATCCACTATGGACTGGACTCTCACTATTATGTTAGATCCACTATGGACTGGACTATCTCTCACTCTTATGTTAGATCCACTATGGACTGGACTCTCACTATTATATTAGATCCACTATGGACTGGACTCTCACACTATTATGTTAGATCCACTATGGACTGGACTCTCACTATTATGTTAGATCCACTATGGACTGGACTCTCACTATTATGTTAGATCCACTATGGACTGGACTCTCACACTATTATGTGAGATCCACTATGGACTGGACTCTCACACTATTATGTTAGATCCACTATGGACTGGACTCTCACACTATTATGTTAGATCCACTATGGACTGGACTCTCACAATATTATGTTAGATCCACTATGGACTGGACTCTCACACTATTATGCTAGATCCACTATGGACTGGACTCTCACACTATTATGTTAGATCCACTATGGACTGGACTCTCACACTATTATGTTAGATCCACTATGGACTGGACTCTCACAATATTATGTTAGATCCACTATGGACTGGACTCTCACACTATTATGTTAGATCCACTATGGACTGGACTCTCACACTATTATGTTAGATCCACTATGGACTGGACTCTCACACTATTATGTTAGATCCACTATGGACTGGACTCTCACACTATTATGTTAGATCCACTATGGACTGGACTCTCACACTGTTATGTTAGATCCACTATGGACTGGACTCTCACACTATTATGTTAGATCCACTATGGACTGGACTCTCACACTATTATGCTAGATCCACTATGGACTGGACTCTCACACTATTATGTTAGATCCACTATGGACTGGACTCTCACACTATTATGTTAGATCCACTATGGACTGGACTCTCACACTATTATGTTAGATCCACTATGGACTGGACTCTCACACTATTATGTTAGATCCACTATGGACTGGACTCTCACACTATTATGTTAGATCCACTATGGACTGGACTCTCACACTATTATGTTAGATCCACTATGGACTGGACTCTCACACTATTATGTTAGATCCACTATGGACTGGACTCTCACACTATTATGTTAGAT
>NC_084631.1:1326683-1331683 GCF_033978795.1 Nerophis ophidion | reverse complement strand
GGTGTGCATCATCAGTAGTGTTCCTCTGGGTCACTGGGGGTTTGGGCCTTGAACACTGTACACCCTCTCCACAGGTGTGCATCATCAGTAGTGTTCCTCTGGGTCACTGGGGGTTTGGGCCTTGAACACTGTACACCCTCTCCACAGGTGTGCATCATCAGTAGTGTTCCTCTGGGTCACTGGGGGTTTGGGCCTTGAACACTGTACACCCTCTCCACAGGTGTGCATCATCAGTAGTGTTCCTCTGGGTCACTGGGGGTTTGGGCCTTGAACACTGTACACCCTCTCCACAGGTGTGCATCATCAGTAGTGTTCCTCTGGGTCACTGGGGGTTTGGGCCTTGAACACTGTACACCCTCTCCACAGGTGTGCATCATCAGTAGTGTTCCTCTGGGTCACTGGGGGTTTGGGCCTTGAACACTGTACACCCTCTCCACAGGTGTGCATCATCAGTAGTGTTCCTCTGGGTCACTGGGGGTCTGGGCCTTGAACACTGTACACCCTCTCCACAGGTGTGCATCATCAGTAGTGTTCCTCTGGGTCACTGGGGGTTTGGGCCTTGAACACTGTACACCCTCTCCACAGGTGTGCATCATCAGTAGTGTTCCTCTGGGTCACTGGGGGTTTGGGCCTTGAACACTGTACACCCTCTCCACAGGTGTGCATCATCAGTAGTGTTCCTCTGGGTCACTGGGGTTTTGGGCCTTGAACACTGTACACCCTCTCCACAGGTGTGCATCATCAGTAGTGTTCCTCTGGGTCACTGGGGGTTTGGGCCTTGAACACTGTACACCCTCTCCACAGGTGTGCATCATCAGTAGTGTTCCTCTGGGTCACTGGGGGTTTGGGCCTTGAACACTGTACACCCTCTCCACAGGTGTGCATCATCAGTAGTGTTCCTCTGGGTCACTGGGGGTCTGGGCCTTGAACACTGTACACCCTCTCCACAGGTGTGCATCATCAGTAGTGTTCCTCTGGGTCACTGGGGGTTTGGGCCTTGAACACTGTACACCCTCTCCACAGGTGTGCATCATCAGTAGTGTTCCTCTGGGTCACTGGGGGTCTGGGCCTTGAACACTGTACACCCTCTCCACAGGTGTGCATCATCAGTAGTGTTCCTCTGGGTCACTGGGGGTTTGGGCCTTGAACACTGTACACCCTCTCCACAGGTGTGCATCATCAGTAGTGTTCCTCTGGGTCACTGGGGGTTTGGGCCTTGAACACTGTACACCCTCTCCACAGGTGTGCATCATCAGTAGTGTTCCTCTGGGTCACTGGGGGTTTGGGCCTTGAACACTGTACACCCTCTCCACAGGTGTGCATCATCAGTAGTGTTCCTCTGGGTCACTGGGGGTTTGGGCCTTGAACAC
Organism: Nerophis ophidion; assembly: GCF_033978795.1. Classification (NCBI taxonomy): domain Eukaryota; kingdom Metazoa; phylum Chordata; class Actinopteri; order Syngnathiformes; family Syngnathidae; genus Nerophis; species Nerophis ophidion. The sequence goes on along the minus strand of NC_084631.1, from coordinate 1,330,313 downwards.
TGTACACCCTCTCCACAGGTGTGCATCATCAGTAGTGTTCCTCTGGGTCACTGGGGGTTTGGGCCTTGAACACTGTACACCCTCTCCACAGGTGTGCATCATCAGTAGTGTTCCTCTGGGTCACTGGGGGTCTGGGCCTTGAACACTGTACACCCTCTCCACAGGTGTGCATCATCAGTAGTGTTCCTCTGGGTCACTGGGGGTTTGGGCCTTGAACACTGTACACCCTCTCCACAGGTGTGCATCATCAGTAGTGTTCCTCTGGGTCACTGGGGGTTTGGGCCTTGAACACTGTACACCCTCTCCACAGGTGTGCATCATCAGTAGTGTTCCTCTGGGTCACTGGGGGTTTGGGCCTTGAACACTGTACACCCTCTCCACAGGTGGCCAGCTACAGGATGATCAGACCTGAGCTTGCGACCCAAGTCCAATTAGCCATGAGAGTCCCCTTGTTGGCAGACATACCAAGGGACTATGCATATATGCATATATATATATATAGTGGACTACATACTTGATGAAATAATGTAGGGGCCACATTAAATGACGTAGCGGACCACATAAATGATGTGGCAGGTCACTTTACTGATGTTGCTGAACACATTAAATGATGTAGCAGGCCAAAATTAAATGTAGCGGACCACATAAATGACGTGGCAGACCGCTTTAAATGATGTAGTGGATCACATAAATGACGTGGAGTGCGACTTAAGATAATGTAGTGGACCACATAAATGTTGTGGAGGGCCACATTAAATAATGTAGCGGACCACTTTAACTGATGCAGCGGATTACATAAATGATGTAGCGGACGACATAAATGATGTTGCAGCCGACTTAAAATAAAGTGGGGGCCACGATTAAATGATGTAGCGGATCACATAAATGACGTCGCGGGTGTCTTAAAATAATGCAGCGGACCACATAAATGATGTGGCAGGCGACTTTAATGATGTTGCCGACCACTTTAAATGATGTTGCAGGCCATAATTAAATGATGTAGTGGACCACATCATTGACGTGGCAGGCCACGTTAAATGATGCAGCGGACCACATAAATGACATGGCGGACCACTTTAAATGATGTAGTGGACCACATAAATGACGTGGTGGGCGACTTAAAATAATGTAGTGGACCACATAAACGATGTGGCAGACCACTTTTAATGATGTATCGATCACATAAATGACGTGGCGACCGACTTAAAATAACGTAGTAGACCACATAAATGATTTGACAGGCCACACTAAATGATGTAGCGAGCCACATAAATGATGTAGCGGACCACAAAACTGTCGTGGCGGGTTACTTTTGAAACAATGTAGCGGGCCACATAAATGATGTGTAAGACCACTTTAAATGACAGTGCACCACATAATTGACCTGGCAGGCCACTTTAAATGTTGTAGCGGACCACATAAATGCTGTGGCAGACCACTTTAAATGATTTAGCGGGCCACATAAATGATGTAACGGACCACATCATTGATGTGGCAGGCCACTTTAAATGATGTAGCGGACTACATAAATTATGTGGCGGCCGACTTAAAATAACGTAGTAGACCACATAAATGATTTGACAGGCCACATAAATGCTGTAGCGGACCACATAATTGACGTGGCAGGCCAATTTGAATGATGTAGTGGGCCACATAAATGATATAGCGGACCACATCATTGATGTGGCAGGCCACATTAAATGATGTAGCGGACTACATAAATGCCGTGGCAGACCACTTTAAATGTATCGAATAACATAAATGATGTGGCGGCCGACTTAAAATAACGTAGTAGACCACATAAAATATTTGACAGGCCACATTAAATGATGTAGTGAGTCACAAAAATGATGTTGCGGACCACATAAATGATGTTGCAGGCCACATTCAATGATGTAGCGGGCCACATAAATGATGTAGCTGACCATATAATTGATGTGATAGACCACTTTAAATGATGTAGCAGGCTAATTTAAATGATGTAGTGGGCCACATAAATGATGTCGCAGACCACATGAATGAAGTGGCTGGCGACTTAAAATAGTAGTGGGTCACATAGAATAACTTGGCTGCTCCCTTGATGTGGTGAACCTAATAATATGACTTGGCGGGCCAAGTGAAATGTGGTTGCAGGCCACTTTAAAGGATGGTGGGAAGCACTTAAGATGAGGTGGCGGGGGTGGAGCCGTGTTGTAGAAGAAGTGGCTGCAATGACGTTGGAAAAGACACTCAGGGCTTTGACCAGCAGTTGAGGAGCCACAAAGAGTTGAAAAAAGGACGGATGATTGATGGATGAATTTCACATTCCCACAAAACACTTTCAACACGTCTTTGACCAGCGTGCTCTTCCTCCCTCCCGCAGGCTGCAAGCTGCTGGAGTACGGGGGCTCCAGCTGGCACGAGCAGTGTTTCCTGTGTCACGGATGCCAGAAGCCCATGGGCGGCGAGGCCTTCTTCCCAGACAACAACAACTTCTACTGCATGCCGTGCTATGAGGGCAGGCTGGCCCCCCGCTGCAGCTGCTGCAAAAAGGTACACCCCGCCTCCATCTTCTTTCACACACCTTCCAAAGTGACAACTTGTTTATCTTTTAATATTCCACACTTGCCATAAGTCCATTGTGGACCAACATAAACAAGACATTCTACAGTTCAGTCAACCTTTTCAATTCAAACACAGCATCCAATATGACATATCGACTTCTTTCACTTTCACTTTTACATTTCACAGCACATGCCTGTGGTGCATTCAGGGAGCCCACAGTAGATGCACGAACAAGAATGATAATAACGCTCATGATTGGTTGAAAAGTTATCCTGGTGGCAGAGAACAGTATGTGCATATGAACAATGGAGATTCAGATAAAAAGATTATAACACATGGAGTACCCCAAGGTTCTGTACTGGGACTGAAATTGTTAACCGTATTTCCTTGAATTGCCGCCGCCGAGGCGCTAATTAATTTAAAACCTCTTCTCACTCCGGCGCTTACCAAAGGCATGAGGTAAATTTAGGCCTGCGCTTATAAGTTTTAGTGTGATGTAAGGATACCATCATGAAAAGCACATTTAATAAAAAAAAAGGTTATTATGGTCTTACCTTTACTTATAAATGAAGTCCATGCACAGCTCCTTCTGATCAAAAGCATGGATAACTTGTTTATAGAAGTCTTCCTTATCTTTCTTCAGTTTTAAAAGTCTCTCTGTCTCGATGGAGATCTTCCTTTATTACCTCCTGCTTCCATTGAAAGTCCAGTTTAGAAAACGTTTTTATTTTAGATATGTAATCCTCCATGTTAAAATTGCAAGCGAGAGGAAAAAAATGTGAAGCGAAGTGAATTATATTTATATAGCGCTTTTTCTCTAGTGACTCAAAGCGCTTTACAAAGTGAAACCCAATATCTAATTTTTTGCATATAAACCAGTGTGGGTGGCACAGGGAGCAGGTGGGTAAAGTGTCTTGCCCAACGACACAACTGCAGTGACGAGGATGGCGGAAGCGGGAATCAAACCTGCAACCCTCAAGTTGCTGGCACGGCCGCTCTACCAACCGAGCTATACCACCCCAAAATAAAATAATCGCTGTTCACTCTTGCTGCTTGTTGTCACTTCTTCTGCAGCCGAGTAGTCGC